>NC_069501.1:417772618-417790118 GCF_027579735.1 Bombina bombina
AAATAACACTAAAATATAGGGGGGAAAATAAAACTTTACAGTTTCATATACAATATCATGCAGTGTTATGTACATATCTCTAATATAAGAATGTCATACAAATCAAAATGCCTTAAAGGGCCACTAAACCCAAAATCTTTTTTTCATGATTCAGATAGAGAATACAAATGTAAACAACATTACAATTTACTTCTATTATTTATTTTGCTTCATTTTTTAGATATCCTTAGTTGAAGAAAAAGCAATGCACATGGGTGAGCCAATCACACGAGGCTTCTATGTGCAGCAACCAATCAGCAGCTACTGAGCATATCTAGATATGCTTTTCAGCAAAGAATATCAAGAGAATAAAACAAATTAGATAATAGAAGTAAATTAGAAAGATGTTTAAAAATGCATTCTCTTTCTAAATCATGAAAGAAAAAATGTGGGTTTAATGTCCCTTTAATGTAACATTCATTATCTTAGCACCATTATAGTGGATAACAGTAAACACTGACACATACATTAGCAAGGGTCTGCCACGATCAAGAAAACAGTTCCCATTTTTCCCAATTACTAGGGCATCTCAGAGTAAAAAAAAAAAAAAACTTAATGCTTAACCCCTTAATGACAACTGACGTACCAGGTACGTCCTGCAAAAACTGACAGTTAGTGACAATGGACGTACCTGGTACGTCAGTTGTCTAAGAGAGTGCTGGAAGCGATCGCAATCGCTTCCAGCAGCTCTCAGGGTATTGCAGTGATGCCTCGATATTGAGGCATCCTGCAATACCCTTTAAAAAGCATCCGATGCAGAGAGAGCCATAGTAAATGTGACGGCTCATCAGTACCAACTGTGGGAGCTAGTTGGGTGAAGTTTGGGAGGAGTGGGGAGGTAGCCGGATGGAATTTGAGAGAAGTGGGAGGTATCCTAGGTGTAGTTTAGGAGGAGTGGGAGGTAGCTTGGGAGGAGGTTAGGCTAGTGTTTGCTTACAAGAGATGTGTGGGCGGAATTCCGGGAATTGCCAATTCCCGATTTTGATAGATCACCAGTTTCGACACAACCCCCGGACCTTGACCCGGGAAGCCGGCCATACTTTCCTGGGGGGGGGGGGGGCGGGACACAAGCACACAACATAAGACCCCCCCGCTAGCATCAAAAGTAGGAAGTTACCCTGTTGAAACACCATAGGGATGTTTAAATCCGTCAACAAACTCACATCTGGTAGCAGAATCTTCAGTACAGCAGGGTTATATTGGACTGCAACGGAAGGCAATTCCCTATCACACAACTCAGGAGCTTGCGCGCCACTGTGTCTCTCTCCAGATTCTTTACTAGTTTGAAATGTCTCCAGCATAGACTCCAGTAGTCCCTCTACATCCGGCTTCTTTTTTGCAGATAGCGGGGTAGAAGACCCTGTGCAAACAAGATGCCTGGCACCACATTCTAGAGCTACAAGATCTACTGCTTCTTTAAGTGTGTCCAATCTCTTCTTAATCTTACACTCAAAATCTTTGAATAGAGCTTGCACTGCCACACAGAGCTCCTCCATGATGAGCTTACAGTAGTTTCATACAATTGCAGTAGGAAATAGTAGCTAATACTGCTCTACTCCGAGTTACGGGGGGTGGTGACAAGTAGGCCACCGCCTATCAGATCAACGGTCCAGTCTGGAGAACTGCCTATGGTTCACAAACAAAATGTATATACTTAGATTCAGCAGCCGTTTCTAATTACAATAGCAGATTTGGCTTCAATTGGCAGATAATCGGCTGATTATCTCAAGTCCATTAGCAATCGCCAGATTTGCGATCGATCATTGCCGCTGGCTAGACACGCCCCTTTTCCCTGTAATTTAAATGGACAGTACAGTCAATATTAAACTTAAATGGATTGGATAGAGCGTGAAATTTTAAACAGCTTTCTAATTTACTTATATTATCTATTTTGCTTTCCTATGTTAAAGGGACATTAAACTGCTGTGCACAACTACAAAAGAATAGTAACTACTCACTGTGTTATTGCATTTCATCCTGTTCCTGCAGCTCTTTTCAAGTCAGTTTTCCCATTTTAATAGCTTAAAGGGACATAGTACACAAGATTTTTCTTTGCATAAATGTTTTGTAGATGATCCAATTATATAGCCCATCTGGGGGCTCCATTACATATACGACGCAGGCTTCGGCGCAAGAGTTGAAACCCACACATCCCGTAATTTCACCTTGCACATCGGGGTATTACATATACTGCGCCGTTAGA
Source organism: Bombina bombina (assembly GCF_027579735.1). Classification (NCBI taxonomy): domain Eukaryota; kingdom Metazoa; phylum Chordata; class Amphibia; order Anura; family Bombinatoridae; genus Bombina; species Bombina bombina. Next base: position 417,774,861 of record NC_069501.1, read on the forward strand.
TGCTAGACTGGCGTAAGTAGGACAAACTTGCGGAGCTCCATTACATATACGGCGCAGGCTTGCAATCTTCTGAAATGTGCGCAAATACACATTTTAGTGATCGCAAGTAACTTACGCCAGTCTTGTGTCCACGGAAAGTGTCAATAAAGAGTAGTTTTATGCAAATTAGGTTAACACGCGTAAAAACGAACCCGGAATTCAAATAAAAATGTGACACCTAATTACGATATTCAAATATAAACCCATGCGCAACCGCCATTTTCTTCAGTGTGTTTGGATTGTTCGTTGAGCTACAACACAATACACTGGAGTGGAGGATTAGTGAGAGTAGAGAGAGGCGCAAACAGAGGAGTTAGTTAGGTTGTGTTGTTTTTTAAGTGAATACAGCGCCAACAAGAGGCCAAGGGATAAATATACTCACAGAGAGATAAAAGAAGATTAGTCTTGAGAAAGGCCCTTTTTTGAGGGCAGAAACGCGTTGACATATTGGTAAGCATTACTTTAATCTTTACTTCATTCTCATATTGGATACACTATGTTGTGAATTTCTTTTTTTACAGGGACATTTTTTAGGATACCATAGGAGCAGCTGACAGGTGCTAGGATCCAATCAGCTACTTTAGCTACCACACTCAGGAATTTGGATCTGTTAAAGTAACTAACATTGGAAGGAATCAATTTCCTCACTTTCACCTTGCTTTTCATCACCCATTTTTTCCATTTTTTAGTTTTGATTGACTTATTTTTGTTCTTCACTAACATTTGTTGATCAACTTTTTGAACACTTTTTTGGATTATATTTTATTTTTTATGTTATTGCATATTGTGTATTTTATTTTTTATGTTATTGCATATTGTGTATTTTATTTAATTATATCTTAACCTAACTGGATTAAGTAGCTAGCATTTTTATATCCATTTGCACTCACTCACTATTTGATCGTATCTATACAATTATTTTGCTACCCCCCTTTTTTTTGCACTGCAGTGCATTTTTTTATTTTTTGGAACACTTTTTTTGAAACACTATTTTTGAACACTATTGTTTTTACTATTGTTTATTAGTTTTTTGCTTGATGCACTTGTTATAGTTGTACTTAGGCTAATTCTGTTTTATTAGTATACACTCTTATTCTGGTGTACCACTCACACTGATCACCTGTTATTACCTCTGTTTTTATTGTAATTATCAGCTTTGGCCCTTTGAGCCGCTTCTGTAAGATATTCCTGTATTTGTAATTTTATTTATATGTGCTTTTTACATTTTTTATATATAGTCTTTTATTACTGATGCTTTTTAACATGGTTCATTAAATAATCTTTTATCTCTCTGTGAGTATATTTATCCCTTGGCCTCTTGTTGGCGCTGTATTCACTTCTTACTACTTGTACATATTTTTTGGAGGTTGGTTAGGATCTCTGTTTGGATACAGCTTGGGGATTACCTTAGCGCTTGTACACTACCCATTTTTTCACTATTGTGTTGTTTTTGAGTAAGCTTGTACCCTTACACATATTTTTACATATTGCACACATATTTTGCATACATACATATACAAATACATCACACTTTTTTTTCTAACACCTCACACATATTTTATTTGAGTTTTACAGTGTGATAGGCTGAGTGTTTGGTTGTGATTGTGTGTGATTGAACTGGGAGTGTGAGTGTGTGATTTAGTGTGAGGATGGCAGGGAGAGGTAAGGAGGAGGGGAGGAGGGTAGAGGACAGGAGGAGCAGTGGGGTCCCCGTCAGGGAGTAAGTGGAGTCGGGAGAGCCAGAAGGGATGATGGGAGGGAAGATGCCCGAGAGCCCCAGAGAGCAGGCACATCCAGGAGAGGGACAGAGGGTGCACATGGGGACAGAAGAGGGGAGGAGGGAGAGGATAGGGAGGAACCCACACCAGGGACATCACAGGGAGGAAGTCAAGTGGCCATCGAGGATGAGAGGCTGAGATGTCCCAACTTCTCATTTGCGGAAAATGTTGTCCTTGTCCAGGCCATCATGGACAATTACAGTGCCCTCTTCGGGCAGGAGAAGGGCAAAGGCATTTCCAAAAAGAGAAAAACGGCATGGTTGGTGGTAGAGGATGCTGTCAACAGTGTGGCCCCGCATAGGAGGACTGTTGAGGGCCTGAAAAAGCACTGGAATGACTGTAAGAGGCGGGTCAAAGAAAAGATGGGGCAGGAAGCTATGCACCAGAAGGGAACAGGTGGTGGTCCATCCCTGGATATAGAGTATAATACCTGGCAGGAGATGATACGCAGGTCCCTGAGTATCACAGCAGTCCATGAACTTCCAGGGGCTCGTGACTCAGAGGCTGCAACCACAGCACAGCATGCTGGGGAGTAACATCCCACACAACAGTATTATATGTATTTGAGATATAACATCCTTTAATATCACACATTAATGTACACAATGAGGAGCATGGTATTTGGGGTACTAACAAAAACATCTACAATTATACTTGACATTACTGCTACTTAAAACAATGCAATTCATGATATGAGATGGAATAGTGCAATACTAACATGTCTTAGAGCAACACAGGCCACAAGCCACATGTAATTGTATGCCCACATGGACATATATCTGACTGTACAAATCCCTCTCATCCTTTGACTCCTCCACATAACCTCCAGTCATGAGGATGCAAACATCCATGCCACCACCACCACCAACACCACCACCACCAGTCTTCAGGCAACCGCAAGAACAGTATGCTCCCAGCCATGAGCATGGTTGGATGGCTTCAGTTGAGGACCCGGGAGTGATGCCACCGCCATTGACATATGACCCCTGGCAAGATTCCTGGCCAGAGGAATATCCTTCCTTTGGCTTTGAGGGGGAGCCAAGACAGCCACAAATGGTCCATGTATTTACCCCCCCCCCACAACACAATCTCATGTCAGTCATGGATTTTACCCACAGACTATGTTACAAAAAGTGACAATTGGAGAGGCTGAGTGGTCACACACTGGTCATCAGTGGGACTATCAATCAACCATGAGAGCTCCTCCATCCTCATCCATGGGACGACCTCCCCCATCGTCATCCATGAGATGACCTCCGTCATCCTCATCCATGGGACAACCTCCCCCATCCTCATCCATGGGACGACCTCCCCCATCCTCCTCCATGGGATGACCTCCCCCATCCTCATCCATTGGATGACCTCCCCCATCCTCATCCATGGGATGACCTCCCCCATCCTCATCCATTGGACGAGCTGCACCATCTGCAGATGGAAATATATCGAAAACTACAGCTGCACCTCAAGCACATCAGCTCCCTCATCCAAGAAGCCAAAAAAATAAATAAATATTATTATAGTTCACAATAAACCTTGTGCTCTGTTATTTACCATGTCATTGTCATACACATTCATGTAAGGTGTGTTTTATTACACTAATATTGTTAAAACATATAATATGACCTATGTGGAAATGGCAATAACAACAGGTAATATTATCATGTTTATGACATATTCTTGTACTATAACTCACATCCACAATAGTTGTTTATGAAGGGTACATATAGTTATATTCACTTCTAAGATGTAAATCAATGTATCTCACATCCAATATAAATTGACACATGGGTATATATAATACTGATGTTACTGATGGGTGTGCATTATCAGGTGCAGGTGAGAGGTTGTTTTGTTTGTAATTTGTTTGACACAATTGCAAAGAGGCTGCCTTCAAGGTCTTAGAAATTATCATATGAGCCATCTTAGGTTTATCTTTCAACTAATTATACCAAGAGAACAAAGCAAAATTGGTGTTAGAATTAAATTGGAAAGTTGTTTGAAATGACATGCCCTATTTGAAACAAGAAGGTTTTCTTTGAACTTGACTGTCCCATTATATATTGTAGCATCAATGCCAAGCTGTGATAACAGTAGAATAAATTACACTCCCAATGGGTTCTAAAGAGATAAAGGTAATACAATTATGATTGCCCATTGTTCTCTCCAAGTATTGGTGATTGTTTTAAGAATAAATATAAAGTAAATAAGCAAGTATATGTACACAATGTGATTAAGTAATGAGATATGATTATACCTACAAGCTCCATGCATTTGATTAGGTTGTAGCTTCAAAATACAAAATCAGCTATTTCAAATACACAAAGCTTAAAAAAACAAATCTCATAGTATACTGTACCTTTAACTATTTGAGATGCTGCTTAAATGTATGTGTTTGTTAAGGCTTTCAGGGAGTTACATTGGTTTTTTAGTCAGTGCAAGGGTTGCTGAGCCTGCAATGTGTGGCAAGATTAGAATGGAGTAGATTTTCTGAATTCTGCGCGTAAGTCCTTACGCTGTATATTGGATACCAAATTGCGCGGCTGTTCTATGTTCATCTATGGGAGAAAAAAATATGTCCGACAGGTGAAAAATACGCGCGTGACTTGTATGCTACGCGTATATATGTAATACCAAAATCGCGTAAAAACTGGCGGCGCAAGCTTTTGCAGGCGCCGCCGCATATGTAATGGAGCCCTGGGAGTGTGTTTGTAAAATGTATACTGCTAGATTACGAGTCTTGCGTTAGCCTTAAAAAGCAGCGTTGAGAGGTCCCAACGCTGCTTTTTAACACGCCCGCTGGTATTACGAGTCTAGCAGGTATAGGTGTACCACTCACTTTTATTCCACAACTCAAGCTTACCGCAAATCCCCTTATGTCAATTGCGTATCCTATATTTTTAATGGGATTTGCTTAACACCGGTATTACGAGTCTTGAAAACGTGAGCGTTAGACCCTCTCTTGTCAAGACTCCTACTGCATTTAAAAGTCTGTAGTTAAGAGTTTTATGGGCTAACGCCGTAACATAAAACTCTTAACTAAAGTGCTAAAAAGTACACTAACACCCATAAACTACCTATTAACCCCTAAACCGAGGGCCCCCCCCCCACATCGCAAACACTTAAATAAATTTTTTAACCCCTAAACTGCCGACCGGACATCGCCGCCACTATAATAAATATATTAAACCCTAAACCGCCGCACTCCTGCCACACAAACACGAGTTAAATTTTATTAACCCCTAATCTGCTGTCCCTAACATCGCCGACACCTACCTACATTTATTAACCCCTAATCTGACGCCCACAACGTCGCCGCTACTATATTAAATTTATTAACCTCTAAACCTAAGTCTAATTCTAACCCTAACCCTAACCCCCCATAACTTAAATATAATTTAAATTAAACGAAATAAAATTACTACAATTAAATAAATTATTCCTATTTAAAACTAAATACTTACCTGTAAAATAAACCCTAAGCTAGCTACAATATAACTAATAGTTACATTGTATCTATCTTAGGGTTTATTTTTATTTTACAGGCAACTTTGTATTTATTTTAACTAGGTACAATAGTTATTAAATAGTTATTAACGATTTAATAACTACCTAGCTAAAATAAATACAAATTTACCTGTAAAATAAATCCTAACCTAAATTACAATTACACCTAACACTACCTACAATTAAATAAAAAAAGCTAAAGTACGGAACCCCCCCCCCCCACTAAATTACAGAACAAAATTAAATAATTACAAGAATTTTAAACTAATTACACCTACTCTAATCCCCCTAATAAAATAAAAAAGCCCCCCAAAATAATAAAAATCCCTACCCTATACTAAATTACAAATAGCCCTTAAAAGGGCTTTTTGCGGGGCATTGCCCCAAAGTAATCAGCTCTTTTACCTGTAAAAAAAAGACAATACCCCCCCACATTAAAACCCACCACCCACACACCCAACCCTATTCTAAAACCCACCCAATCCCCCCTTAATAAAACCTAACACTAACCCCTTGAAGATGACCCTACCGTGAGACGTCGTCACCCAGCTGGCCACAAGTGGTCCTCCAGAGGGGCATAAGTCTTCATCCGATCCGGGCAGAAGAGGTCCTCCAGACGGCCAGAAGTCTTCATCCAGGTGGCATCTTCTATCTTCATCCATCCGGAGTGGACCGGGTCCATCTTGAAGCCAGCCGACGCGGAGCATCCATCCAGACCGACAACTACACGACGAATAATGGTTCCTTTAAATGACGTCATCCAAGATGGCGTCCCTTGAATTCAGATTGGCTGATAGGTTTCTATCAGCCAATCGGAATTAAGGTAGGAAAAATCCTATTGGCTGATCCAATCAGCCAATAGGTTTGAGCTCGCATTCTATTGGCTGATTGGAACAGCCAATAGAATGCGAGCTCAATACTATTGGCTGATTGGATCAGCCAATAGGATTGAACTTCAATCCTATTGGCTGATTGCATCAGCCAATAGGATTTTTCCTACCTTAATTCTGATTGGCTGATAGAATCCTATCAGCCAATCGGAATTCAAGGGACGCCATCTTGGATGACATCATTTAAAGAAACCATCATTCATCGTGTCGCGTATTGCTCTCCGCATTCAGCGAGGTCTGGCGGAACTGATCCGCACTGTCGGATCAGGTCCGCCAGACCTTGATAAATAGAGGCCAATGAGTTAATAATATTATGCAGGTGTCAGTGATGTCGGGGGCGGCAGATTAGGGGTTAATAAGTGTAAGATTAGGGGTGTTTAGACTCGGGGTTCATGTTAGGGTGTTAGGTGTAGACATAAATTTTGTTTCCCCGTAGGAATCAATGGGGCTGTGTTAGAAGCTGAACGTTGCTTTTTTGCAGGTGTTAGTTTTTTTTTCCAGCCGATTCTGCCCCATTGATTCCTATGGAGAAATCGTGCACGAGCACGTTTTGCCAGCTCACCGCTACCGTAAGCAACGCTGGTATTGAGGTGAGATGTGGAGCTAAATTTTGCTCTACGCTCACCTTTTTGCGGATAACGCCGGGTTTAAAAAAAACGTAATACCAGAGTTACTTTAGGTGAGCGGTGAGGGAAAACTGTGCGTTAGCAACGCACCCCTGTTACCGCAAAACTTGTAATCTCGCCGATAGCTTGTCTTATTTTTAAATAACATTGTGCTGATCTCCATACTCCTAACCAAGCACCACATTTTTAGATGTATACTGATGTCTACAGATTCCTGCTTGCTGCTGTTTGTCTAATGGGTATTTTCATATGCAGAGGAGGGGGTGGTGTCTGCTCATCCCTGCTTTCTCAGCCCATTTCAGTGGGTGTCCAAGTCTAACTTCATCAACAGTGATACATTGGGAGCTTCTAAGTACATTTTTAAAAGGTTTTAAACTGGAATTTTATATCAGTATCTGTGCATATTCTTCTTTATAGAAGTGTCTATTATATGCATTTATATGACTATTGGTGTATACTGACCCTTTAAAGGTGCTAGATAGTTTTGCCTCTTTATACTGGGTACCGCCATCTTGGAACCTAAAGTATTCTCACAGCTTGTGACAGAAGCAGTTTGCATTTACATATGAATGAGGATGTCAACTTTTTGACAACTGTGTAAAGTACTTCAGGTTAAGGTGCATGGTACAAAGCAGGAGCTGTACATTTTGCAGCTGCTGCATTGCTCTATATTATTGTTGAGTGCTTTTTTTTTAAATATATTTTTGTGTTACTGTAAATGTAAAACTGTGTAAAAAAAATGTAAAGCTCACGCAATGCTTCAAGCAATGATACAACTGTCAGAAAGTGACCAATATTACTGATCTGTGAGTGTGCACTGCTGCTGTCACAGGCTGTGTGAATACTTGAGCTTCAAGATGGCGGCGCCCAGTATAAAGAGGCGGAGCTTCAGTATCTGGCACCTTTAAACTATTAAAACAGGAAAACTGATTTGAAAAGAGCTGCAAGAACAAGGTGAAATGCCACAACATAGTGAGTAGTTACTATTATTTTGTAGTTGTTCACCGCAGTTTAATACCCCTTTAAAGAGTAATGCTAGGTGAGCTCAGGAGCGTGCACGTGTCTTAATCCACTTGGCAGCACTGTTTGCAACATTGTTTATAGTAACATTATACATAGTTACAAACACTGCTGCCATAGACACGTGCACGCTCCTAAGCTCCTATCAGCCTACCTAGCTTTACTCTTCAGCAAAGTAAACCAAGAGAAGAAAACAAATTTGACAATACAAATACATTGGATAGTTGTTTAAAACTGCATGCTTTATATGAATCATTAAACTTTACTTTAAATCATTGACTTTACTGCCCCTGAAAATTGTTGGTTTTCCAATTCCAAAAAAAGTAAAGTGCATGTGGCACTGGCAGGTATCACCATAAACCTGCCACATATATGTCCCTAAATGTCTTCAGTAGGGTTGATCTGCAATGAACTGCAAAAGAATGGAGATTATGATAACCAGATGATTATAGCTAATATTAACTGCAGTAATATGTTTGGGTTGGGGGAGTTTTGCTATTGCAAAAAAAAAAACACATCAAACAAGGTGTTATCAAGAAATCACACTCACATAGTACGTTAATTTAGTGCACACCTGTAGAAATATTATGCAATTACAAGTCAACCCAGACAATTAATTATAGCGGTGTAGTAGCAATTTACCCATGAATGGAATAGAGAGTGGCAAAAGGTAAGACACATAAATCTCATACAAATGTCACTTACCCAACCACCATTCAAAAAAATTATTATTATTTCTGGCTCTCTTATGCTAATTTTTCTTTACTGAACATGAACAAGTTCTTCAACTTCAACTTAAGAAAATGTATTTGAAATGTAACATTTGTGAGCTTGATAAGAGATCAAAGGGGCAGAATTGGAAATTACAAAAAATCAGGCTTTGATACTGTGCACTGCAAGTTAACCTTATCAAGTCTACTAAATATCTTTGGATTTCAACTGCATCAACTTGTATATTCTGCATACACTACATCAACGATATCTGCTGAATGACCTACGTTGAGAAGGTGAAGACCTCTCTCACTTATACCCTCTTGGTGAGTTCTGTGCTACATCTCACTGAGGTGGCATTCATTTGCTATAAGTTACGCTGAAGCTGGATAACAAAGTTGTCCTAACTTGACCTGACAGGAGAGAGATATACTTGAAGTATTGAAGTATCAATATATATCATAAAATTGTTGTAAATATTTGGAATTATCATTGGAAAAAAAGTTATTACAAATTGCATTTGCTGCACAAGTAATCCTGGAAGTGCTAGACAGACTATTATTTGAATATCACCATATCAACAACGATTTGAAGCTCAAGTGAGAGACACTTGGTCAGCCCCTCAAGAAGGAGATTATTTCAGTGTAATGACTGATAAGAGATCCCCTTGCCTGGGCTTTGCCATATGGATCTACCTTCTGGATTGACTGGGTAGTCTTCTTTAATGATGGATTCTTTCCCAAAAGATGAGGCAGATTCATTTGCTGTAGTGCAGAATATAGCCCATGAAGATGTGGCCTCTTCTTTTACTTATAAATAGGCTGACCATACGTCCCGTTTTGAAAGGGACAGTACCGTTATTTTATGTTTCTTCCCCAGTCCCGTCATTTCTTTAAAAATATTCATTTTGTCCCGTTTTGAGGGTTATCAGACCGTGCGGCCAGCGCAAGTGTTATTTTTTAGCACACACATCACTTATTAAAAACTTTTAAACTTCCCGGGGCGGGGAGGGAAGTTTTTTTTTAACTGCAGGGTTGGGGGTTGGGTGGCCGTGTCCACATGATCCACAGTAACGCTTCTATGCTGCCCGCACTCAAAATTAGGAAAGCAAGTGACAGCAGGTCAGGTCAGTACTCAGTCGTGAGCTGTCAGACTGAGCTAAGGAGAGAGACTGGTCACGAGAGGGAAGTTAGAACTACTAGCTAGTGCCTATTAAGGACAGGAGTTGGACTAGATTTGTCATCATCTGATGTGATGATCATCTACCTCTGCCATCATTCGAATTAGCGGCTGACCATCACCAGAGAGATAATTCTTGCCATCTTCTTGTGTCACAGTGTGAACATACAAACATAGTGATCAAGTAGATCAACTGTCTAAGTTCTGCAAGAATTGTGCACGGCCAAGGTAAGACCAGTGTCTGTGCCTGCCAATCAATTTAATTGTCATTAATTATGCTTATTATTATTATTATTATTATTATTATTATTATTATATTATTATGCTGCAGTGCTGGTTGTACAGACGTTATAAATAATGGTTATCATTATCAAGTAACTATTTCCACATTTTTCTCAGTTCTTCCACCATGTAACAACGATTTTGGGCAACTCGGCTAAATAAAAATCTACAACTACTAATCCAGATCTTCAAACCAAACGCCTGTTCAGAGGCTACACTTTTACCCTTTAAAATCAGTTATTATGGGGGAATTTGCCTTGACAACATAGAGGATAATTTAAATTTTGGAAACAAAAATTTACCCCGTCCCGTTTTTGACATCTCAATGTCCCGTTTTTGTCTCAAGGAAATATGGTCAGCCTACTTATAAACCCCAAAATTGGCTGTGATCCAAAGTCTTATCTTCAGGAGCAGATCTGCTCAGTGCCAGCAGTTTTGAATGAGATTCAGTTGAATGGGGAGAATGGATGGGAAACTAAGGAAACCTTACATCAAACTTACCTTCAAACAGAAATTGAAATGGAGCTGGAGGGGTAAACCCTTTTGTCTCTCATGCTATAAATCTATGACTAACACCCATAAATATCAACAAGGAAGCGACTTGAAGTGAGAGTGATTTAACCTACAGGTCTAGTAGGCATCTCAGCTACTGAATAATGTAAACAAAACAGTGAATGCAGGATAAGAGACAAGTCAAAAGTCAGCAGCGAGTAATCCAAAAATATCAGAAAAGCGCACCCAGTTAGCACAAAGCAAAAACTTATACACAAGCCATAGGAAGGGAACAGGAAGGATCTTATAAAGAAAATATCGCTCCCAAACTATAAAGAGGCCTAGAACGTAGAAAGAATTGCTATAGTGCGCCTGCGTTAACATATCAGTAGTGTGCCAAAGATAATTATAACATCAGTGTCTGCATTAAAAGTGTGCTAATGTTAAAAGAATAGTGAGACCACATATATATAAATAGTGCATCTGACAATAATAAATAGCGCACCCCCACCAACACACCTAATAGTGTGCACACCTCTAACAGCACATCCACGCCACAACCCCAACACCGCACCTGCACCAGGGCAAAGGAAAAGTAGCAGGAAGCGCACCAATCAGCACAAGAATGACAGTGTGCCCAAATCTGAGGCTATGGAAGTGTGCTTTCATGAGTGCAATGCTTGCCAGCAATGCAAACACAAGCTCACATTCGCATTGCTGTTAACTTTTAATACCAGCGCACATTAGCGTGCGCTGGAATTACAAAGTGGATCATTATATCGCTTTCTTGGAAGTGATATTTAGCGCTCCACTTGTAATATAGCCCTAAATAAATTTCAGGCACCTCCCTCTAATTAAGGGTGCCACTATGTTGGAATTTAGGTTACACTGTGGGGATCTGAAGAAGAGTTACTGCACATGTGCAAACACATCAGCACTGGAATGCAATAAAAGGTAAATTTCAACATGTCAGCATCCATGACTAGGAGGAGGCGGGGAATAACGTCAGTACTATGCTTATTAAATGTATTTACTGTTTAATGTCTCTTTAAAGGGATATGAAAACCAACCCTTTTCTTTCATATTTCAGATAGAGCATAACATTTTTAACAACTTTCTAGTTTATTATTATTATCAAATATGCTTTCTTCTCTTGGTATCCTTTGTTGAAGGAGCAGCAATGCACTACTGGGAGCAAGCTGAAGACATCAGGTGAGCCAATCAGAAGAGGCATTTATGTGCAGTCACTAATCAGCAGCTAGCTCCTAGTAGTGCATTGCTATTCCTGAGTCTATCTAGGTATGAATTTCAACAAAGGATACCAAGAGAACAAATCAAATGATATAATAGAAGTAAATTGGAAAGTTGATTATCAGTGCAAGCTCTATCTAAATTATGAAAGAAATATTTTGGGTTTCATGTCCCTTTAACTTGACAGTGAGTATGTTCACAGAGAGTTTTTGAAGTTTGGAAGATCCGGATGGGCATATTACCTATATGTGGGCCCTATGCTGTCCCTGGAGTACTGGAGTGAGATGAACTGTTAGTGGACCACCAAGACGCTTAAGGGTCTTAATGCACATAGGGGCCTGATTCATAAATAATTAGTAGTAAGTCAATAATATGCTGGTCTACTATGACTAATAGCCATCTTCCTGTTTACTTTTTTATTTTATGCTGAAGATCTAAGGGGTTTAAAGTGATGGTAAACTCACTTAAGTTAATTTACATAGCATGAAAGCACTTTTAAATATATGCATATTGATGCTAGTATTTCTGTTACACACACACTATATATCTATTGTTATACCCATTTTTATGAGCCTCTGTTCCCTGCTTCTATACTGCCTCCGTATCTGAAATTCTTATGCTTTAGTTTGACAGGCAGCTGTTGCATCCATTAGGAGCTGCACCATACGCCCTATGTTACCTACTGCCAGTACGCTCCCGTGCTAGTAACTTGAAGCCGCATCTGCTTGAAGCAGAACTGCGCAAGTGCAGTTCACTATGCTCTTTGTGCTGCTTAAACACTGAATCTGCTTCACCGTAGAGATTCACTGTTTGCTACAGGGACAACATCGGCACATGTGTTTGCCTTTTTTTTTTTTTTAGTGAGTAAGCAGCGCAAAGAGCGTAGCGAACTGCACTTGCGCAGTTATACCTCAAGCAAATGCGGCTTCAAGTTACCAGTACGGGAGCGTGCTGGCAGTAGGTAACATAGGGCGTATGGTGCAGCTCCTATTGGATGCAACAGCTGCCTGTCAAACTGAAGCATAAGAATTTCAGATACGGAGGCGGCAGTATAGAAGCAGGGAACAGAGGCGCATAAAAATGGGTATAACAATAGATATAGTGTGTGTGTAACAGAAATACTAGCATCAATATGCATATATTTAAAAGTGCTTTCATACTATGTAAATGAACTTAACTGAGTTTATCATCACTTTAATTATAAGCCATATTACTGTCTGTATTTGATAAGTACAGTTTTACTGTACAATATGGGTCTCTACAGATGGTCTGTGTTGCGGTAATCTACCCCGGATATTAGATGTTATATTCTTACTTACGTAGAGTTCTTATTTACTTTTCTACAACTCTGTGTCAAGGACTGCACGATATAAAGGACACCATTAGTCTCTAGGACCTTTGCCTTATTTAAAAGGGAAGACTCCCTTTAAAATTTGGTGTCTCTTGTCCCTGTAAGTGGTCTGAGGGCTGAGATATGGGCTTACAAAGCCCCAAACTCAAAACCAAGAAACCTGGTTGTTAGTGATGGTACCACACCTCGACGTGATAACACTACGTGATAACATTACTAAGGTTTCCTTTCCCATCTGCATTGCAGAGGGGTTCCCAGGGGTTGAATGGAGGATTACAACATCATCAACACATAAGGGTTTAATTATGTATAGTAAAAGTTGCATTTTTTATGTTATTTTTTATTGTAATTGCTTGCTTTCTCAATATCCCTATGGTTAAGGACAGTTATAAAACAGTCAATAAAAGAGAGTGGGCAAACAATGCTGTATGGAAACCCTGTTAGTTACTTTAAAAATCCTATATTCCACACTGTCTTTTTATCTGTTTTATATATCTAATTGTCCTCAGCAGAAGAGATAGATAAGGGGAAATAAATGTTTTAACAAGATTAAGGGGTCGATTTATCAACCTCTTCGGCAGGCTTTCGCCTGCCTACGACTGCAGGTTTTCACAAGAGAACCTGCAGGGCATATTTATCAAGCAGCGGTCATTAGACCACTGCTTCCCTACCCTTTTGCCACATCTTAGGTGGTGAATTTCAAACTCTCCGGTCTCCTCCGACTGGGGAGATTGACAGCTCCTTCCAGGGCGTGATTGGCTGTGCGCGGGCAGGGGATGGCGTTGCACACAAGCGCAAAATAGCACTTGCATGCAATGCTGAATTCCAGCAGCGGAATTCAGCCCACCAGAGGCGAGCTGCGGCAGACAGGGGCGCATAAATCACCCTATATGTCCATTTATATGACAACTCGTTTAACAAATAATGTCCCTTTATTTAGCAGAAATATATAAATGGTGAGTATGTGTGTATCTGTTTTAACATTATTATTTATAAAGCACTTCAATCTCATTCCAAGGCCTCAGCTAAAAACCCATTTTTAAACAACATAGCTAATCTGTATTAAGAAAAAAGGAGTAAAATAAACTAAGTAAAAATAAAAACACTACTTATAAAGGACCATTATAGTGAGAGAAAAAATAACATGCTCTCATTTGTTATAGCAGGCAATTTTTTAACTATCTGTGTTTAACCCCCACAAAGGAATTAAAAACATACTGTATTTAAAGTATTACTCTGGCCATGCAACTAGCTTTGGTCTTTGGGCAGCAGTAGTCTCCATTCAGGACCAGCAGTTCTCAGTGGTTTCCAAGCAGTAATTTTATATGTATAATGGCTCTTTACAATTCAAGTTTTGTTTTAATGTGTTACAGTTTATAAAACATAATATAGTTATCTGAATATTTACATACTGGGACATATGGTGTGATAGCAAACATTTGCTAATATATATCAAACACTCGATTTGTTTTATAAAGGTCCAGGTCCTGCTGTAGGCTGTTTATATGATAAACACTGCTGTTTATTTCAACTGTCACAGCTCCACCCATTGGGCTGATGTGTCTTATAAAGACAGTATCTTGTGACCATATAAATAAATAATAATAATAGGCAAGTCACTTCTTTCCTTTATGCCTTAGGGAACAGCACTAAAATAATAAGTGTTGTGTAGCACGAGTTCCTTCTGCCTGAAAATAGATACTAAATGGAAAAATCAGTAATATTTCTCACTTTATCAGGGTTTACTTTCTATCAATATATGTCTGTCGGTAAGTATACCAACAAGATGTTATGACAAGAAATAACTAACTCCGTTAGAAGTAAGATTTTTGAGCACGTCAGGTAACGTGCGCATTACAAGTTGAAAGTAATTGCACGCGCGATAGCGTATTCTGCCATAGAAGTAAATGGAACTAAAAAAGTGAAAAAAAATAATATTCTAATTGCGCGCAAACATGATTGCATATTCTCAAGTGCGCTAACCCGACATGAAAGTATTAATATTTCACATTCCAATGTTCTTCTCATAGCAGAATATGTTCTATTTATTCTTAAATACACACATATATATATATATATATATATGCACACACACAAGACTGCCGCTAGAAATTTTGGGGCCCCTTACTTAACTA
>NC_069501.1:417795118-417855118 GCF_027579735.1 Bombina bombina
CCATCCCGTGTAAGGATACTTTAAGCATTAGTAAATGAACATTGAGGCTGGTAACTGTAGCCAATACCCAGCCAAATTGGAGCCATTTATGTCAACTTCATAATACAATAGCCCATAGGTGCACAAATGTAACAAAGTATACATGTATACCATTGGATGCTTAGTGTACATATGTATTTATGTATTTATATGTGTATATATGTCTGTAAATACATACATGCTTAGTGTACATATGTATTTATGTATTTATATGTGTATATATGTCTGTAAATACATACATGCTTAGTGTACATATGTATTTATGTATTTATATGTGTATATATGTATGTAAATATATACATGCTTAGTGTACATATGTATTTATGTATTTATATGTGTATATATGTCTGTAAATATATACATGCTTAGTGTACATATGTATTTATGTATTTATATGTGTATATATGTATGTAAATATATACATGCTTAGTGTACATATGTATTTATGTATTTATATGTGTATATATGTATGTAAATATATACATGCTTAGTGTACATATGTATTTATGTATTTATATGTGTATATATGTCTGTAAATATATACATGCTTAGTGTACATATGTATTTATGTATTTATATGTGTATATATGTATGTAAATATATACATGCTTAGTGTACATATGTATTTATGTATTTATATGTGTATATATGTCTGTAAATATATACATGCTTAGTGTACATATGTATTTATGTATTTATATGTGTATATATGTCTGTAAATATATACATGCTTAGTGTACATATGTATTTATGTATTTATATGTGTATATATGTCTGTAAATATATACATGCTTAGTGTACATATGTATTTATGTATTTATATGTGTATATATGTCTGTAAATATATACATGCTTAGTGTACATATGTATTTATGTATTTATATGTGTATATATGTCTGTAAATACATATATACACATATAAATACATAAATACAAATGTACATATATATAGACATATATATACATATAAATTCAAATATATTTATGAAAGGAAAAATATATCCACACATAGCAGAGCTATACAAGATGCTATGTTTAAAGTAGGGGAATACAGCACTCAGAATGTACTTAACTTTGATCTAATATGTAGAAAAAAGGCTGAAACATTGTATCAAACAAAGAGGCTCAAACACAATCGGCCCAATTGATATACAATATATTTATTGCTGAAAACAAAAATGAACAACCAAACTATAGAGGTAATGCAAATGAATACCACACCTAAATATGCCACTGCAGTGGAAGGCCTAGACAAATCTACACCAGTTATAGCACTGATAATTAGATTAAACTCATGTGTACAGGGTACAAAAACAATGTCAATTTTGATAGAACATAGAAGCAACAATGAGAAACATCAGTAATGTGTAAATGAAACTAAAATGTCCCAAAGCAACAACATTCCATTAATGTAACCTTGTTTGATGTAAATATCTTCTTTCAATGAATTGCAACTAGTGAGCTCATTGATAATACGGTAATGTAATTTGTGAAACAGCTGACAAGATCGAGGTAAGAGCGTCCTCCAATGTCAGCTTGCTTAGAGCATGAGTAAATTCTTAAATGACAGGCTTTTTATCCAGAGACGGCAATAAGGTGAAAAGTAACATATACAACCTCATATAGGTAAAGATGGTATCGAGCAGCACATATATATATATATATATATATATATATATATATATATATATATATATATATATATATAAAAGCAGGGTGGCGCAGAAAACCAAAACTAGAAAACACAAAAAATAATAAAATACAGAGCACAGTGATAATGTGACAATATATTATTGAAACAGTACAAATTATAGTCTAAAAAGAACAAATATAAAATATAAAAGAAAAGAAAAGGAGAACATGAATAGTCCAGAGCACATCAAATATAGAGAACACAGTCTTCAGGCGTTAATCCCCTATTAGATGTACACTTACTTCAGGGAACATCAATCAAATGAGGTAAGAATGTAGCACTTTCATAAATGGGCAAGGCACCTCCTGTAGAGTAGATATAGAACGATCAACTGGATCTCCCAGAGAGACGCCTTCTATGTCTTGGAATATAGATAGTAGAATCCTCCAAGTATCCTCGTGCTCTCTTTAGTGAGTAGTAACTTCCAATTCCAGTGTATGTGTCATATAAGGAAAGCCTTTAGATTGTGCAAACCTCAATAGAATCACTTACAGCAGACCTACTCAACAGAGGGCCCTGGTACAAAGATTTATTTTTAGGATAAATAGATAAATAGATAGACCTGAAACCTGCACTAATAAAAGGCTCCTCTGCATTACTATTGTATATATTCTGCACATGTCTATGTGTTGGGGTGACCATATTGCCACTTTAAAAAGAGACACATATGAAAAATACATATGTCAGGGCTGATTTTCGGGCTGTTTAACCCATTAATGACCACAGCACTTTTCCATTTTCTGTCCGTTTGGGACCAAGGCTATTTTTACATTTCATGCGGTGTTTGTGTTTAGCTGTAATTTTCCTCTACTCATTTACTGTACCCACACATATTATATACCGTTTTTCTCGCCATTAAATGGACTTTCTAAAGATACCATTATTTTCATCATATCTTATAATTTACTATAAAAAAATTTATAAAATATGAGGAAAAAATTGAAAAAAACACACTTTTTCTAACTTTGACCCCCAAAATCTGTTACACATCTACAACCACCAAAAAACACCCATGCTAAATAGTTTCTAAATTTTGTCCTGAGTTTAGAAATACCCAATGTTTACATGTTCTTTGCTTTTTTTTGTAAGTTATAGGGCCATAAATACAAGTAGCACTTTGCTATTTCCAAACCATTATTTTTCAAAATTAGCGCTAGTTACATTAGAACACTAATATCTTTCAGGAATCTCTGAATATCCATTGACATGTATATATTTTTTTTTAAGTAGACATCCCAAAGTATTCATCTAGGCCCATTTTGGTATATTTCATGCCACCATTTCACCGCCAAATGCGATTAAATACAAAAAATCGTTCACTTTTTTACTAATTTTTTCACAAACTTTTGGTTTCTCACTGAAATTATTTACAAACAGCTTGTGCAATTATGGCTTAAATGGTTGTAAATGCTTCTCTGGGATCCCCTTTGTTCAGAAATAGCAGACATATATGGCTTTGGCGTTGCTTTTTAGTAATTAGAAGGCTGCTAAATGCCACTGCGCACTACACGTGTATTATGCCCAGCAGTGAAGGGGTTAATTATGGAGCATGTAGGGAGCTTTTAGGGATACTTTTAGCTTTAGTGTAGTGTAGTAGACAACCCCAAGTATTGATCTAGGCCAATTTTGGTGTATTTCATGCCACCATTTCACCGCCAAATGCGATCAAATTAAAAAAAACGTAAAATTTTTCACAATTTTAGGTTTCTCACTGAAATCATTTACAAACAGCTTGTTCAATTATGGCACAAATGGTTGTAAATGCTTCTCTGGGATCCCCTTTGTTCAGAAATAGCAGACATATATGGCTTTGGCATTGCTTTTTGGTAATTAGAAGGCCGCCAAATGCCGCTGCATTTCACACGTTTATTATGGCTAGCAGTGAAGGGGTTAATTATGTAGCTTGCAGGGTTAATTTTAGCTTTAGTGTAGAGCTCAGCCTCCCACCTGAAACATGAGACCCCCTGATCCCTCCCAAACAGCTCTCTTCCCTCCCCCACCCCACAATTGTCCCCGCCATCTTAAGTACTGGCAGAAACTCTGCCAGTACTAAAATAAAAGCTATACTTGGGCTTTTTTTGGGGTTTTTTTTGGCATATTTACATATGCTGCTGTGTAGGATCCCCCCTTAGTCCCCAACCTCACTGATCCCCCACCAAACAGCTCTCTAACCCTCCCCCTCTGCCTTAATGGGCACCATCTTGGGTACTGGCAGCTGTCTGCCAGTACCCAGTTTAGTAACAAATGTGCCTTTTTTTTAAAAAAAAATCCCTTTTCTGTAGTGTAGCTTTCCCCCCCCCCCAAGACCAGCCCCCACCCCTTCCAGATCCCTTAGCTGTTTATATGTAATATTTTATTTTACAAATAATTTTAACCTTTCACAGCCTTATTTTTCCGTAGTGTAACGGTTCCCTCCCGCTCCCGCCCCGTGCACGTGCCCGCCCGCCGCCCCCCGTGCAAGCGCGCGCTCCCGTGCGCGCCCCCAACGGTTCCGCCCCCGATCCCGCCCACCTTCTCTGCACTCGGCACATCGATGGCCGCCCACCCGCCTCCCAGACTTGCTCCCACCCACCAACGATACCGGCCACCGATGTCCGGTGCAGAGAGGGCCACAGAGTGGCTCTCTCTGCATCGGATGGCCAAGGGGGGTTATTGCAGGATGCCTCCATATCGAGGCATCACTGCAATAACCGGAAAGCAGCTGGAAGCGAGCAGGATCGCTTCCAGCTGCTTTCCAGACCAAGGACGTACGCCACACATCCTCGGTCATTAACTGTCTTTTTTTTGAGGACGTGTGGCGTACGTCCTTGGTCATTAAGGGGTTAAAGAAATGTTTTGTATAAGAAACCTGATGTAGACTGGCTACTATGGACCCCACCCAGCACCTGGGCCCTTGTGCAACTGCACCTGCTCTACCAATGTTAGTTCTGCCCTTGGATGTGAGTAAGAAGAATGCAGACAGACAGTTATCAAATTTGTTGAAAATTATAAAACACAATTTGTACACCCGCGGAGCGGGTCCATCTTCAAGACATCCGACGCGGAGTATCCTCTTCATCCGACGGCTAACACTGAATGAAGGTTCCTTTAAATGACGTCATCCAA
Organism: Bombina bombina; assembly: GCF_027579735.1. Lineage (NCBI taxonomy): Eukaryota > Metazoa > Chordata > Amphibia > Anura > Bombinatoridae > Bombina > Bombina bombina. The sequence goes on from NC_069501.1 coordinate 417,799,956, forward strand.
GATGGCGTCCCTTCAATTCCGATTGGCTGATAGAATTCTATCAGCCAATCGGAATTAAGGTAGAAAAAATCCTATTGGCTGATGCAATCAGCTAAAAGGATTGAAGTTCAATCCTATTGGCTGATCCAATCAGCCAATAGGATTGAGCTGGCATTCTATTGGCTGTTCCAATCAGCCAATAGAATGCCAGCTCAATCATATTGGCTGATTGCATCAGCCAATAGGATTTTTTCTACTTTAATTCCGATTGGCTGATAGAATTCTACCAGCCAATCGGAATTGAAGGGACGCCATCTTGGATGACGTCATTTAAAGGAACCTTCATTCAGTGTTAGCCGTCAGATGAAGAGGATGCTCCATATCGGATGTCTTGAAGATGGACCCGCTCCGCGCAGGATGGATGAAGATAGAAGATGCCGTCTGGATGAAGACTTCTGCCCGTCTGGAGGACCACTTCGCCCAGCTTGGATGAAGAAATCTCCCTGCTTCGTTGAGGACTTCGGCCCGGTTGGATGAAGACTTCTCCCGGTAAGGTGATCTTAAAGGGGTTAGTGTTAGGTTTTTTAAGGGGGTATTGGGTGGGTTTTAGAGTAGGGTTGGTTGTGTGGGTGGTGGGTTTTAATGTTGGGGGGGATTTATAATTTTTTTTTACAGGTAAAAGAGCTGATTACTTTGGGGCAATGCCCCGCAAAAGGCCCTTTTAAGGGCTATTTGTAATTTAGTGTAGGGTAGGGCTTTTTTTTATTTTTTAGGGGCTTTTTTATTTTGTTAGGGGGATTAGATTAGGTGTAATTAGTTTAAAAATCTTGTAATTTGTTTATTATTTTCTGTGATTTAGTGTTTTTTTTTGTACTTTAGCTAATTTTATTTAATTGTATTTAATTGTATTTAATTTTGGGAATTAATTTAATTATAGTGTAGTGTTAGGTGTAAATGTAATTTAGGTTAAGTTTTATTTTACAGGTACTTTTGTATTTATTTTAGCTAGGTAGTTATTAAATAGTTAATAACTATTTAGTAACTATTCTACCAAGTTAAAATAAATACAAACTTGCCTGTAAAATAAAAATAAACCCTAAGCTAGCTACAATGTAACTATTAGTTATAGTGTAGCTAGCTTAGGGTTTATTTTACAGGTAAGTATTTAGTTTTAAATAGGAATTATTTAGTTAATGATAGGAATATTTATTTCGCTTTCTTTTAATTATATTTAAGTTAGGGGGTGTTAGGGTTAGGGTTAGACTTCGGTTTAGGGGTTAATAATTTTAATATAGTGGCGGCGACGTTGAGGGCGGCAGATTAGGGGTTAATAAATGTAGGTAGGTGGCGGCGATGTTAGGGCCGGCAGATTAGGGGTTAATAATATTTAACTAATGTTTGCAAGGCAGGAGTGCGGCGGTTTAGAGGTTAATGTTTATTATAGTGGCTGCGATGTTGGGGTGGCAGATTAGGGGTTAATAAGTGTAGGTAGGTGGTGGCAACATTGGGGGCAGCAGAGTAGGGTTTATTAAATATAATGTAGGTGTCTGCGATGTTGGGGGCAGCAGATTTGGGGTTCATAAGTATCATGTAGGTGGCGGCGGTGTCTGGAGTGGTAGATTATGGGTTAATAATTATAATGTAGGTATCGGCGATGTCGGGGGTGGCAGATTAGGGGTTAATAAGTGTAAGATTAGGGGTGTTCAGACTCGGGGTTCCTGTTAGGGTGTTAGGTGTAGACATAAAATGTGTTTCCCCATAGGAATCAATGGGGCTGCGTTAAGGAGCTTTACACTGCTTTTTTGTAGGTGTTAGACTTTTTTCAGCCGGCTCTCCCCGTTGATTCCTATGAGGAAATCGTGCACGAACACATTACACCAGCTCACCGCTGACTTAAGCAGCACTGGTATTGGAGTGCGGTAATGAGCAAAATTTTGCTCAACGCTCACTTCTTGTCTTTTAACGACGGGTTTGTAAAAACTTGTAATACCAGCGCTGCATGTAAGTGAGCGGTGAGGGAAAACTGATCGTTAGCACCGCATAGCCTCTAACGCAAAACTTGTAATTTGGGCCTTGGTATCTTTATTTGATATGCAAGAATGTAAATTGAGATGCCAGCCCATTTTTGGTGAACAACCTAGGTTATCCTTGCTGATTGGTGGATAAATTCATCCACCAATCAAAAACTGCTGTCCAGATTTCTGAACCAAGATAAAAGCTTAAATGCCTTCTTTTTCAAATAAAGTTAGCAAGAGAACAAAGAAACATTCACCTAGATTTAGAGTTTTGTTGGTAAAGACCTGCGGTGCTAACGCTGCTTTTTTCCAGGGCACCCTTAAGACAACGCTGGTATTTAGAGTTGTCTGAATGGCTGCGTTAGCCTCAGAAAAGGGAGCGTTGAGCATAATTTAGCTCCACTTCAACCCTCAATACCAGCGTTGCCTACGGTAGCGGTAAGATGGAAAAACGTGCTCGTGCACGATATCCCCATAGGAAACAATGGGGCTGAGCTGGCTGGAAAAAAAAACCTAACAACTGCAAAAAAGCAGCGTTCAGCGCCTAACGCAGCCCCATTGTTTCCTATGGGGAAACACTCTCTAAGTCTACACCTAACACCCTAACATGAACCCCGAGTCTAAATACCCCTAACCTTACACTTATTAACCCCTAATCTGCTGCCCCCCTATCTCTGACACCTACATTATATTATTAACCCCTAATCTGCCGCTCCGGACACCGCTGCAACCTACATTATAGCTATGAACCCCTAATCTACTGCTCCTAACATCGCCGACACCTATATTATATTTATTACCCTCTAATCTGCCCCCCCCATGTCGCCGCCACCTACCTACACTTATTAACCCCTAATCTGCCGACCGGACCTCGCCGCAACTATAATAAATGTATTAACCCCTAAACCGCCGCACTCCCTCCTCGCAAACACTATAATAAATTTTATTAACCATTAATCTGCCCTCCCTAACATCGCCGCCACCTACCTACAAATATTAACCCATAATCTGCCGTCCCCAACGTCGCCGCTACTATAATAAAGTTATTAACCCCTAAACCTAAGTCTAACCCTAACCCTAACACCCCCCTAAGTTAAATATAATTTAAATGAATCTAAATAAATTTACTATAATTAAATAAATTATTCCTATTTAAAAATAAATACCTATAAAATAAACCCTAATATAGCTACAATATAACTAATAGTTACATTGTAGCTATTTTAGGATTTATATTTATTTTACAGGCAACTTTGTATTTATTTTAACTAGGTACAATAGTAATTAAATAGTTAATAACTATTTAATAACTACCTAGTTAAAATAATTACAAAATTACCTGTAAAATAAATCCTAACCTAAGTTACAAATACACCTAACACTACACTATCAATAAATTAATTAAATAAATTACCTACAATTAGCTAAACTAAAATACAATTAAATAAACTAATCTATAATACAAAAAAAACAAACACTAAATTACAGAAAATAAAAAAAATTACAAGAACTTTAAACTAATTACACCTAATCTAAGCCCCCTAATAAAATAAAAAAGCCCCCCAAAATAATAAAATGCCCTACCCTATTCTAAATTACAAAGTAATCAGCTCTTTTACCAGCCCTTAAAAGGGCTTTTTGCGGGGCATTGCCCCAAAGTAATCAGCTCTTTTACCTATAAATAAAAATACAACCCCCCCAACTTTAAAACCCACCACCCACATACCCCTACTCTAACCCACCCAAACCCCCCTTAAATAAACCTAACACTAACCCCCTGAAGATCTCCCTACCTTGAGTTGTCTTCACCCAGCCTAGCCGAATCCTTCATCCAAGCGGAGCAAGAAGAGGTCCTCTGAGCATGTGCACAAGTTCATAGCGTATATATGTATACTAGTCCGTGATTGGCTGATGGCTGTCACATGATAAAGGGAGCCAGAAAATGGGGGAAAATACATTTGTCAGAAAAAAAAATCTACTGCTTAGTTGAAAGTCTGAATAAGTGTTATTGCATTGTCTTTTTTATTATGCAAGTGTTAATTATGCAATTCAGTTGTATTGAGTGATCCTTTAACTAGCATACGGCTAGATTACGAGTTTTGCGTTATGAGCGGCTCGGTACTAACTTGCAAGCTATTTCCACCGCTCACCTCCCTATAGCGCTGCTATTACAGGTTTGCAAAAACCCGGCATTAGCAGGCAATATGGCAGACATCAATGGGGAGAGCTGGCTAAAAAAAAGCCTAACACCTGCAATAAAGGAGCATAAAGCTCTGTAACGCAGCCCCACTCATAAAGCAAAACTCCTAATCTAGCCGATAGTATGCATAGAGCTCATTTGTCTGGATTTTACCAGTGAAGGGGTCATTTTCAGCAACTGTTCTCACACTCCTTTACCGTACAAAAAGCATAGAGCATACATATGAAAGAGCACTATTTAAAAGGACATACAACTGCAAAATTAAAATGCTCTGATATGTTAGAGCATTTTATTTTTGTACTATTTCTTGTATATAACAATCAGTTTAACTCTTACAAAGGGGGTTAAATTCAGCTCTAGGTAAGCAATGTACTATTGAGGTCTAGCTAAACACATTTGGTGAGACAATATGTGCATAGCCACCAATCACCAGCTAGCGCACTGCTGCTCCTAAGCCTGCCTATGTATGCTTTTAAACAAAGGATGCCAAGAGAACAAAGCCAGTTTGATAATGGAAGTAAACTGAAAAGTCTCTTAAAACTACACGCTCTTTATGAAATATGAAAGTTATTTCCAACTTTTATGTCCCTTTAAACCATGACAATTGTATTTCCTATGCATTATTAAAATACATTTTAAGATTACTTTATTGTACACTAGTGTTCAAAAGTTTGGAACTGTCCTTTTTGTTTTTTTTAAAGAAAAGCTATTTTTTTTGTCCATTAAAATAACATCAAATTGATCAGAAATACATTGTAGACATTGTTAATGTTGTAAATGACTTTTGTAGCTGGAAACAGCTGATCTTTTATGGGATATCTACATAGGCATACAGAGGACCATTATCAATATTATCTGTCCTGTGTTCCAATTGCACGATAAGGACAATTTGGTGCCATTGGAACACAAGACAGATACTATTTCATGAAGCTGCCAGTTGGGGACCTGTGAGGCCTCTTTTTCTCAAACTAGACAAACTAATTAATTTGTCCTCTTGCTCAGTTCTGCAGCTCCGAGCGAGGTTAGCCTTCTAGGCAGAGTTTTAAAAAAAGACATAACTCAGACTGGCCAATATAAAGAAACACAAAAGAACACAGACACTGGAGAAAATAAGATTGGAAAAAGTGTTATGGACAGACAGAAGTTTGAGGTGTACAGATCACAAAGAATAACATTTGTGAGACGCATACCCAATGAAAAGAGGAGTACTTGACGCCATCTGTCAAGCATGGTGGAGGCAATGTAATGGTCTGGGGGTTCTTTGGTGGGGGTAAAATGGGATATTTTTACAGGTTAAAAGGGACCTTGACGAAGGACGGCTATCACTCCATTTTGCAATGCCCTGCCATACCCTGTGGATGGCGCTTGATTTGAGCCAATTTACTAGTAAAACAGGACAATAACCCAAAGCACAGCTCCAATATATATATATAAATATATATATATATTTGCCAGGTTAAATTACTTAGCATCAAGGATTTGTTTAACAATACACAGGCTATGAAATACTAGTTTTAAAATACAATTTATTTCTTTAAATCTGCTACCTAAAGCAACAATCAATGTTTGTTTTAAATATTTAGCATACAAAAGTCAAGCTTAAAACTATCCAGGACTATGAACATGAATCCAAGATATAAATATGCTCTTTAAATCTATTAACTACAGCAGCAGTGAATATTCCTTTAAATCTGCTATTTGACTATAATTGCTAAATATCCTTGATTCAAATATAAAAAAAATTAGATCATACATCACCAAATCATTACCAAATCTATAATTCAGCTCCCAAATTTGTTCCACTTCATATGAAAATAAGTGTAATTGCAATTGATAAGAAAAAGTATGGCCAACTTTGCTTATAGTTTGACTGTGTCCCACGCAACAGTTTTCAGTCAGTTTAGCAAAATCATCAGCAGCCTTCTTTCTCTATCTTGCATACAGCTTATATTGTCTAATCATTGGTGAGGATATGGGAGGCCCTTACGGAAACTGATCATCTCATTGGTCACCTGGGAAGCATCTCTCTGATTGGCCCTAGGTGATGCATGGTTACTATGGAAACGCATCTTTTAACAGTCAAATCTTTTGACTGTTATACTGGATTTTGGCCATCAGGGGCAGCATGACAAACAAACAGTTTAATTTCATCATTTCTAACATTTAAAACCATTTCTTTAAAATGTGTAATTTAAAATGTTATAATTTCTTTATATTAATAAGTTACATGTTCAAATGTACTGTATTATGTCACATTATTTATTCTGATTATTTTAAGACCACACATGAATTTATTCCATTTATAATATATAAAATGCATTTAAAACCATATCTTTTATAAAATAACTTAAAATCATAATATCCTCATCCTGGATTCAATTTCCTTCTTCAGCCATCTGCTCAACATCACATACATAGGTATATGTGGTTCTCACACAATTATATCTACATTGGATTTTATCCCATACAGATTAATATTTCATTTCTGTATATCTCTCTTTAAAAGGATAAAATACACAGGATATCATTTAAAATATCAATTATATGTGTACTTCTTAGATGCCTGAAATGAAAAAGATAATTGTTAGAACGCTCATTTTAAATCCTAAAACATTCTATGCTTCCAAAATATATATACATAGGTAAAAACATTTTGAAATTTTAGCTCTCAGGTCTCCATGTTTAATATGTGTCTGAATATACTGTACATATGTGTACCCCCCTGCCCCCCCACACACACATATATATATCTACACATACACTCATTTGAGTATTCCCTTATTTATATAAAATCCAGCTGATTACACATTGTTATATACAGACAAAATTATATCAATTACTATAAAAAAAATGAATTCAACTAGCCACAGTGTAAACATGTGTCTTTGATGGTCAAACTTTCATTGTTTCAATACCCAACAGGGATCATTTTACAAGTAGTTGTTAAAAGCTATAATTTCTTGAACATGTTTGTAGCTTCAGCCATTTCTCAGACATTGTGTCTGTGTAACACTGTATGAGGTTATCTATCCGGCAATCCTGTTTTCAGATGTTCTGTTAATCAAGAAAGTGAGATTTCCTGTTTGATCCAAGATTTATAACACACATAAATATAGATGGTTTCAGAGTAGAAAAAGGTATTTTAACTTCACACCTCAGCGGGATGTCTTTTGGAAACAATCCTTTGTTCTCAGATGTGGAATACATAGACTATACAGATGATTATCTTTTGAGACAATCTGTCTTTTCTTTGAAATGGTTCAATGGTCCTATCCTATATCAAGCTATAAACCTCTGCTCTTCCTCAAGATAACTTTGACAACATTTCTTTTTAAGTGACTTTGTGACCCATCCTGTGTAATCAAAAGAATTGGGGGAGGATTGAATTTTGGTCAGTCAAAGCATTTAATGTCTTATAAATGAATGAATCATTTGGTGCTGATAGCCAAATATATAATAATATATATATTAATCTTCACATATACCTTGACATAAATCCCCCTTCCAATTTTAAATAGATGTAGGACACATGTATTTAAATTGGCTTAAGGTTAATGGTATTTGGCGAGGAGGTTGACGGTATGCATCATAGACAGTCTCTTGCAGAGAGTCCGTCATTTTTGAGCCTTCATGCTTATCAGCTAGGCATCTTTAAACTACAATATGTCTTTAGTGCATTTGGAGATATGACTTCATTCTCCCTCTATAACTTGTAGTTGGGACCTCGGATGGCACGCTCGCAACTGATTGATATGGACCCATTTATCTATGAAACTATCACTTTTGGGGATCCTTATTTTATAGGCCACTGGAGAAATTTTGTCAGTAATGACAAAAGGACCTTTCCATGATGGAAGAAATTTCTTCTCCTTAACCTGATCTCTTCCAAAGTTATAAAGATAAACTTTATCATTTATTTCATATTCCTTTTTGGACGTTTTGAGATCATAATAGGTTTTAGTGGCAGTTGCAGCTTTTTCTAAGTTCCTTTGAGCAAATGTGAAGGCATATTGCAGATGCTTTCTTAAGTTCTCCACATATTGATGTGTATTGGCAGCGTTTATCAAGTTTTGGTCTGATGTACGGTATAATAGATGCTGAGGTAGAACCATTCTTCTACCAGTCATCAATTCAAAAGGTGACATCTTGGTAGCACTACTTGCAGTTGCTCTTAATGCCATTAGAGGTAGTTTTACATCCCAGTCTTTACCCGTTTCACTCACAAACTTCTTGAGGATTTTAACAATGGATTGGTTGTAACGCTCTACACCACCACTTGAGGCAGCTCTATAAGCAATATGGAGCTTTCTTTTTACCCCTACTATTTTCCACATTTTGGTCATCACTTCGCTAGTGAAGTGGGTTCCTCGATGTGATTCGATTCTTTGGGGCAAACCAAATCTGGAAAATACGTGGTTGATGAGCAATGCTGCGCATGTTTCAGCACTATTGTTAGGTGCACTGATGCACTCTACCCATTTAGTGAACAGTCATGTCACTGTTAGCATGTATTTGTTGCCTCTTGATGACCTTGTTACTGGACCAATAAAATCAATTTGTATATCTGACCATGGCATTACCATCCCCCTTTTCTGCAATGGCGCTCTATGCGTTGGCGCAGTGGGTTGGAACTGTGGACAGATTAGACAACCTTGACAGTAGGTTTGAACATCTTTCAACATGTATTGCCAAAAAGTGTAGTCACGTAATATTTCATACGTGGGTTTGACACCACAATGACCAGATGTGGGAGCATCATGGGCATGTTGAAGCATTAGACCTCTGAACTTGGTGGGTACTACCCATTGCTGGATGCCAGTTTTGGATGTTCTAATTAACAAACCATCCTGTAACTTGAATTGTGATCTGGACTTCATTAATATTCTAAGATCTTCTTTGCCAATACAATCATCTTTTGAGATGGGGTTGCTTTCAGGATCTTCTATGTGTTTATAGAAGATGCCTACAATGGGGTCTTCTTTTTGACTAGTGATCAGGTCCTCGCTAGGAGAATCCTGACTCCATTGTACCAGGTTAGGCTCACTCTGTTGTTTAGCCTGGTTTCTGGTAATGGCTTCTACCTGAATTGCACCCATTAAATGGTCGATATTAAGTAGTTCTCCAGTTATGGCTCCTTGTTTGGCTAATTAATCCGCAAGATCATTGCCTTCCTTATCAGGACCTAGAACCCTGGAATGACCTTTGATCTTTTTCCAGTGTATGGTTAAATCATTGGATACCACCAGATTATCAATTTCGCAGAACAACTTGCCATGCTTGACTGGTTTGTTGTTGCTTTTCTGCATGCCATTTCTTTTCCAAGTTGGCAGGTATTCAACAAAACTGTCGCGCACATAATTTGAGTCAGTAATGATCACAAATTCACAAATATTTCGTTCAATAGCCATTTCAATGTTTTTTAGAACAGCAGTGAGTTCTGCAACTTGACTGGATCTTGGTCCAATGTTGAAACCTATAGATATATTTGGGAATCCATTTGCCCAAGTTATACCAATGCCAGTGACTAGTCTGCAATCCTTATCAATAGTGGCATGGTAAGAACAACCATCAACATATAACCAAGGTAATGTTTGACACTGGTCCTCATATATTTTATATGGGGAAAGCAATTGTTCCTCCAGGAAATCATCTTCTGATAATTCTTCCCCAGGATCCTTAGCAGTACAGTCGTGGAGCTCAATAAGCCCCTGTTCTACTGGATTCTTTCTATTCTGCTTGTAGCGATCTTCTAAGGGCCAGCCTTGTAAGGAAAGAGTCCACGTTGTTATGCGGCTATTAGACAAATTCCCATCTCTTATTCTCTCACTTTGCAAATATAGCAAAGGCTGGTGGGCCGTTTCTACAATAATTTTCTTGCCCTGTATGTAGCTGCGGAAATTTTGTAGAGCCCATACAGTAGATAAGAGGGCTTTTTCGCAATCGCTAAATTTTATTTCTACTGGGGATAGAGTTTTGCTCGCATAAGCAATGGATTTGCTTAAATTATCATGCTTTTGGTATAAGACAGCACTCATGATTATATTTGTGTAACCTGTTTCTAAGAAGAAAAATTTACCACCTTCAGGGTACGCTAAGCAAGGTGCTTGAGTGAGTTTTCTCTTCAGCTCTCTGATGGCTATCTCTTGAGTCTCACTCCAGTGCCATTTCACATCCTTCTTTAGAAGAAGTAGTAGTGGTTTAGCTAATTCTGCATAATTATCAATGAATTTGCGAGAATAATTCATCATACCCAGGAATGATCTCAATTCCTTTAAGTTAGTTGGGTTTTTAGAATTTACTATAGCTTCCACCTTTTTCTTCTGAGGATTTAACCCTTCAGAGGCAACGTCATGTCCCAAGAAGTTTACACGAGTGCGGCATCATTGAGTTTTTTGTAGGGATAATTTGACACCTGCCCTTTTAAGTTGGCTGAGGGAGTGTTTAAGCTCTGCAATGTGTTTTTCAAAGTCTGTGCTTTTGATTAAAACATCATCAACATAAGATAAGGTCCCCCTTTCCAGTGCACCAGGCATAGCCTTATGCATGAATACAGCAAATTCATGTCCAGAATTTATGTATCCAAAAGGAAGTCTCTGAAATGCATATTGGACCTTTTGGAATGAGAATGCCAGCTTATACTGGTCCTCCTTATGTACCTTTATGGTCCAATATCCCTGCGCACAATCAATGGCAGTGAATATTTTGGATCCCTGCATTTGTGCTAGGCATTGGTCAATATATGGCACAGGCCAGCCAGACATGTACACACGTTTGTTTAAGCTGTCTTAAATCAGCACACAAACGCCATTGTCCATTGGGCTTAAGAACACCTAGAATAGGATTATTATAAGAGCTGTGCACCTGTCGGATAATACCCCTTTCTTCCAATTTCCTTAGGATTTCTGCAAGAGAATCATATGAGGCTAAAGGAAGTCTGTATTGTTTAACAAAGACAGGTGGTGCATTGGGATCTGTTTGGATTCTTGCAATGTGTGCAAGTCTGTAGTTCCACAGTCATAAGAATACCTAGCAAACATATGCTTGTACTCCATCAGGAGTTCTTGCAGCTGTTGGCGTTAATCATCGCTGGAACAGCCATTAGCTAAAGATATTTGCTCTTCAACTATTTGCTGAAATCCTGGAAAGATTTCAGGCTGTCCTATTTCATAGGCTTCTTCCAATCTAGAGGGGAGATCCTCTTGATTATAATTTACATTGCCCTCATGACTCTGGGTATTTGGGTATTTTTTCTGTTTGATCGGCTGATCAAAAACTAGAGAGTATTCTTCAATTTTACAGATGCCTTCCTCTCAGCTGAAGGGATAAATAGACTGAATTATAAATAGACCCTCTGGCATAGATGCAAAGGATTGTTCTATTAATTGTTCTTCAGTTAAGTATCCTTCAGGTATTAGCCCAATTACATTATTCTGGAATCCAAAAGTGTAATAACTTGATTCCAGCGCATATCCTATGGTAGTTCACTTGGATAAGGTTATATCCTGTGGGGTCATGTTATGCACAATAACATGTGTTGGAATAGTTCCAATATTTACCAAAGGAGTATAGGTCATTGTGATACCCAGATTTTGTATTCTATGGGAGAGACAAATTAGTGTTTCAGAAGTTTTTAATTTCTGACCTCTTTTTACCTGTAATGGTAAAATAAATTTATCAGCCCTGGCAGGAATTATAATATCATTAGACACCTGCATATTCACAGCATATGGCAATTGCTGGTTTGATTTCAGGGCTGCATTTTCATCCTGAAATACTTCAGGGTCCCCCTTTAACCTGCTCCAGAGGCAAGAGTTAATCAAATCTATTTGTATGGCATATCTATGTAAGATATCATTGCCAATGTATATATTTGATTATGGGGAGTATTTAAAACTAAAATCAGGTGCTTCACTGATTTATTACCATACAGAGACAGATAATAAGCACTTAGCTGTGATGTTATAGCTTTCAACCCTGTCATCCAGGCCGTGGACACAGTGGTCTTGGGAAGAAAGATATTTAATCACTTTAGGTTCAGCTATTTGCACCAATAAGCCTTCGCTTATATAGCTAGCTTCCTGTTTTAAGCTCAATTTGGCATATTTAGTTTTCCCAGGGTCATGCACTTGTATAGGTATAAATAGATCCTCTTTAACTCTCTCAATTCCTGCGAGGTATTGAGCGTGGCCCCCCATTAGGGATTTTATGATCCCCCTTGTGGAGAGATATGGTTAATACATCGCCGTATAAGGAAATATTCGCTATCTTTCCAGGCGAAATTTTAAAAGTATTACCATCAGAGTCACTTAAAGGAGTCTGATCATCTATCTGTAGGATAGTGATTTCAGGTACAGAGTTATTCCTGAAATGAATCTCCACAACATCTGACTTCTCTTCCACCACGTGACAGTTATGTCGGGTGCAAGATATACCGGATTGCTCATAATTTATTGGCCGTTTTACTTGTGACCAAATTACATTATTTATGCAATCAATTATGGTGCTTAATCTCTTCAGGAGATCACTACCAATTATTAAACGATCAGTGGGTAGATCCACTATAATGACAGGGTGTCTTATGACCCTGTTCCCCAGTTTAAATTTTAACCACGCAGTACCGTAGACTTTTAGAGAGTCACCCCCAACACCTATTAGTGAACCATCAAATTCTTTTATTTTAGGTTTGTGGGGTGTTAGCTCATTTAGTTGTGTGTAGTACTTGTGGGATAAAATAGTTGCCTGAGACCCAATATCAATTAATCCCTGAATCCTGCAGCTCAGCTAATACATAATATCTCCCTGCAGTTTCTACCATTTCACACATAAAATTGGCATGATTACACATATGTGGGCTTCGCCGTGTTACCTGATGCAGAAAAGACTTTATACCTACAGGTCTCCTCTATGACAGGGTCGACTGGGTTCTTGTGTACTGCATCTGTGGAAATAAGGTTAAGAGAACGCTGCAAAGGAAGAGATTTGTTAATTTTTCCCGGCTGAGGTTGCTTGTCATCACAGCTAAATCGTCTGTTTCCGGTCTGTGGGGAGAGAACATGATTAGTACCGTTTTTAACATTTATCATTTTTTTTTGTATATCTCTCCCCTCACTTTCAGGAGATACTGCAGTATTTATGACTGTGCCGGTGGCCCACTGCTGACCACTAGCTGTACCCCTAAAAAAGTATTGTTCGGTGGCTGAGCCGTAAAAGGTTGACTCATATTAGCGAATTGTTCGCTCAACCGATTTAATAGGGTGTAAAGCTGATCTACTTGATCGTACAAGTTACCTCTACCCTTGGGCCTATCTCTTGATGCCCCATAATAGTGATTCCTGGACCATTGGGTCCCCTCAGAATCAGCGCCGCTGTTTCTATCCTGGCGTGGTTGCCCCTGGGGTTCAACTTGTTCAGCGTTAGTATTTTGGGGAGCACTATTTATTTGGGGTGTCTTCGCCATGTATTGCATCTACCCTTGTGGGGATACCAATTATTGCATGGGTATTCTCTTTGGGAGTAATTATTTACCTGAGTATGTCCCCCACTTTGGGTATAGTCTCTCTGCGCCTCAGCCTGTGTTGGGGAGGGGTAGAGTTAAAACTTTGTGGGGATGGCCTGTTTCCTCTGGCCACCTCCGCATAGGTTTTCTTTTTAGACTCCAAATTGAGTGGGTTAGGTGACATCCTAGTTTCTGCCACCATTTTGGGTTTTGATTCCTTTTAAACCCCCTGTTCACCGGACTGCTGAATAGAGTATAACTTTGTACTCTCTTTGATCAGCCATTCCAATGAGCAGTTCTCATCAAAATCTCTAGCTAAATTAATTTTGATTGGTGCGGGCAGTGCTTCAAAAAATAAATTCACAAATTCTGAGCATTCAAATATGGGATTATCTCCAGCCATACTGTACGCATTTTTCACTACAGAAAGGAATTCTATGGGGCTCTGATTTGCACTACATTTTAATCCATATACAGCTATTTTCGCTGTAGTTTTAGTGTGATGTTGCCCGAATTCTTTTCTGCACTGTCGTTTTGTTTCATTCCAGGAATGAATATTCATCTCCTTTAGTGAAGCAAAGAATTTGTGATAGTTACCTTCAAATACTCAGGGCAAAAATTAAATTTTTGACTGCTCACTTGTAACATTCATTATAACTAAATGTTATTTTCAAAGGCCTCTAAGTGATCAATTACAGAGTTTGTTCCCTTGTTGGAGAATCTAGGTACTGCATCTTTAGGAAGGTAATTATTTTATGGGAGTCATATACCTTATTTGACGTATCTTGGGATTTCCTAGGAGCCTTATTTTTGGGGTTGGAGCATTCCCAATATTCACTATGGGGAGACCCCCTACGTACATTAGTACTACGTGGGCTATTTGGGTAGTTAGCCCCGCCCTCTGACTCTCTATTAGATTTTCCCTCCCCCTCATCAGCTGAGTTACAGCAGCTCTCTAAATTTACATAATGAGGTGACTGTCTATTTGGGAATTCTATTTCTGACCCAACATGGGTCATTTGTCTACATTCTTCCCTAAATATCTGCATTTCCTCCCTGATGCATTTTCTAAGGGAGTTAGAATTATCTGCATTATTCTCACTGTTAATAGGGGGGTTTTCATTATGGCGATATGACCTTTTTAAATCCCTTAATTCTCTCTGGATTTGCGTGAGCTGTTTATTTAACTCTTGTATCTTCGCTAGTAAATCTAAGTTATGCTTATCTAAGGTGGCTATGTCTTGGGCAAACTCATCAATTTTATCTTCGGCTATTTTTAAATTCTCTTCACATCTGCGTGAGGAGCAAATACTATTTTCTAGCCTCTGTATTTGCAATTCTTTCTCTATGAGATATAGCGACATTTCGTCAATAATGCATATCACAAGGGGCCAAGATTTTAGTATTAGTTTGTCTCACTTTTTGAGAATCTTGCATTGATTAATTATTAATAATTCTTGGAATAATTCTCTTTTTTCATTCCACCTTTCATCATCAATTGCAATATTTTTAGCCTTAATTTCAAGCATATTCATGTAATAATTTAATTCACACACAATATTAAACCTCTCTTTAATGTGGCCTATAATGTTCATCTTAAGAACCTCACCTCGAGTAAGGGGTATTGTCAGGGAACAATTTTCAACGCTATGTACAGAATTAAATGATTCACTCCTAGACTCCTAGTAACAGACATTATTATATTGGCTTAGTATTCAGTTAAATTAAAACGCTAATACAATTTTTACCAATAAAAAGAGAGAAACATTTTTTTTTATATTAAAAATAAATAAATAATTAATACTAATTTTGAAATATGAAAAATTAATATTTCATCAATTTTTCAAAATTAATTTTTAATAATATTTCAATATATTAACATTAACTTTGAAATATTTTAATCACAAAAAAATCAATAATAATATTTCTATTTATTTTTTTTTTAGATTATTTTTTTTTTCTTTTTAATAATTTCTATTTACTACAAATATATCATATCAATATGATAAATATTAATAATATCTAAAGCAAAGTGCCTTCAAATAATATGTCAGTATATGGCCGGGTTATAACACAATATATTTAATAATTATCCTTTAAACTAAACCCCAATAAAATGCATATACCAAAAACCATAAAATTACTATAAAATGCCTGAATTTTTTTTATTAGTTAATATTTAGAAACACATTAAAATATATTTGTAGGAACCAGAATATAAGTCAATACTATAAATTGTTTAAACTATTGTAATATGCTATTCAAAGATCATAAAAGTTGCCTTATTCAAGATAGCCTCCCAAATCAGAGCTGAATTTAAAATATCACCATGAGACCAAGATATAAGCCACTAACATTCAGACTGGTATAATTTCAACAGTGCTTAGTTAACAATAGGACAATATGCACTCTAATTAAAACATAAGAAATAGTATCTATTATTTGTGCAAACAACCAATTGTCTATGCTAATTTCTCTAAGCTGAAATAAATTGTTAGTTACTTACAATTAAGACCAGTTCTAAGATATATATATATATATATATATATATATATATATATATATATATATATATATATATATATATATATATATATATATACCAGGTTAAATTACTTAGCATCAAGGATTTGTTTAACAATACACAGGCTATGAAATACTAGTTTTTAAAATACAATTTATTTCTTTAAATCTGCTACCTACAGCAACAATGGATGTTTGTTTTAAATATTTAGCATACAAAAGGCAGGCTTAAAACTATCCAGGACTATAAACATGAATCCAAAATATAAATATGCTCTTTAAATCTATTAACTACAGCGGCAGTGAATATTCCTTTAAATCTGCTATTTGACTATAATTGCTAAATATCCTTGATTCAAATATAAAAAATTAGAACAATCATACATCACCAAAAATGACCAAATTCAGCTCCCAAATTTGTTCCACTTCATATGAAAATAAGTGTAATTGCAATTGATAAGAAAAAGTATGGCCAACTTTGCTTATAGTTTGACTGTGTCCCACGCAACAGTTTTCAGGCAGTTTAGCAAAATCATCAGCAGCCTTCTTTCTCTATCTAGCATACAGCTTATATTGTCTAATCATTGGTGAGGATATGACTATAATCTCTCGAACATGTTTCTAGCTTCAGCCATTTCTCAAACATTGTGTCTGTGTAAAACTGTATGAGGTTATCTATCCGACAATCCTGTTTTCAGATGTTCTGTTAATCAATAAAGTGAGATTTCCTGTTTGATCCATGATTTATAACACACATAAATAGATGGTTTTAGAGTAGAAAAAGGTATTTTAACTTCACACCTCAGTGGGATGTCTTTTGGAAACAATCCTTTGTTCTCAGATGTGGAATACATAGACTATACAGATGATTATCTTTTGAGACAATCTGTCTTTTCTTTGAAATGGTTCAATGGTCCTATCCTATATCAAGCTATAAACCTCTGCTCTTCCTCAAGATAACTTTGACCACATTTCTTTTTAAGTGACTTTTTGACCCATCCTGTGTAATCAAAAGAATTGGGGGAGGATTGAATTTTGGTCAGTCAAAGCATTTAATGCCTTATAAATGAATTAATCGTTTGGTGCTGATTGCCAAATATATAATAATATATATATATATATATATATATACACACAGGGAGTGCAGAATTATTAGGCAAGTTGTATTTTTGAGGATTAATTTTATTATTGAACAACAACCATGTTCTCAATGAACCCAAAAAACTCATTAATATCAAAGCTGAATAGTTTTGTGTGCAGGGGGATATCTGTGTGTGCAGGTGACTATTACTGTGCATAATTATTAGGCAACTTAACAAAAAACAAATATATACCCATTTCAATTATTTATTTTTACCAGTGAAACCAATATAACATCTCAACATTCACAAATATACATTTCTGACATTCAAAAACAAAACAAAAACAAATCAGTGACCAATATAGCCACCTTTCTTTGCAAGGACACTCAAAAGTCTGCCATCCATGGATTCTGTCAGTGTTTTGATCTGTTCACCATCAACATTGCGTGCAGCAGCAACCACAGCCTCCCAGACACTGTTCAGAGAGGTGTACTGTTTTCCCTCCTTGTAAATCTCACATTTGATGATGGACCACAGGTTCTCAATGGGGTTCAGATCAGGTGAACAAGGAGGCCATGTCATTAGATTTTCTTCTTTTATACCCTTTCTTGCCAGCCACGCTGTGGAGTACTTGGACGCGTGTGATGGAGCATTGTCCTGCATGAAAATCATGTTTTTCTTGAAGGATGCAGACTTCTTCCTGTACCACTGCTTGAAGAAGGTGTCTTCCAGAAACTGGCAGTAGGACTGGGAGTTGAGCTTGACTCCATCCTCAACCCGAAAAGGCCCCACAAGCTCATCTTTGATGATACCAGCCCAAACCAGTACTCCACCTCCACCTTGCTGGCGTCTGAGTCGGACTGGAGCTCTCTGCCCTTTACCAATCCAGCCACGGGCCCATCTATCTGGCCCATCAAGACTCACTCTCATTTCATCAGTCCATAAAACCTTAGAAAAATCAGTCTTGAGATATTTCTTGGCCCAGTCTTGACGTTTCAGCTTGTGTGTCTTGTTCAGTGGTGGTCGTCTTTCAGCCTTTCTTACCTTGGCCATGTCTCTGAGTATTGCACACCTTGTGCTTTTGGGCACTCCAGTGATGTTGCACCTCTGAAATATGGCCAAACTGGTGGCAAGTGGCATCTTGGCAGCTGCACGCTTGACTTTTCTCAGTTCATGGGCAGTTATTTTGCGCCTTGGTTTTTCCACATGCTTCTTGCGACCCTGTTGACGATTTTGAATGAAACGCTTGATTGTTTGATGATCACGCTTCAGAAGCTTTGCAATTTTAAGAGTGCTGCATCCCTCTGCAAGATATCTCACTATTGTTTACTTTTCTGAGCCTGTCAGGTCCTTCTTTTGACCCATTTTGCCAAAGGAAAGGAAGTTGCCTAATAATTATGCACACCTGATATAGGGTGTTGATGTCATTAGACCACACCCCTTCTCATTACAGAGATGCACATCACCTAATATGCTTAATTGGTAGTAGGCTTTCGAGCCTATACAGCTTGGAGTAAGACAACATGCATAAAGAGGATGATGTGGTCAAAATACTAATTTGCCTAATAATTCTGCACTCCCTGTATATATACTGTATATGTACATATATATATATATATATATATATATATATATATATATATATATATATATATATATATATATATAATAAGTGATGGTAAATCCAAGCGTTTAAAGGTACAGTCTAGGCCAAAAAAAAACTTTCATGATAGAGCATGTAATTTTAAACACTTTTCCAATTTACTTTTATCACCAATTTTGCTTTGTTCTCTTGGTATTCTATATTAGAAGCTTAATCTAGGTGGTTCATATGCTAATTTCTTAGACCTTGAAGGCCACCTCTTTTCAAAATGCATTTTAACAGTTTTTCACCACTAGAGGGTGTTAGTTAATGTATTTTATTTAGATAACACTGTGCTCGTGCACGTGAAGTTATCGGAGAGCAGGCACTGATTGGCTAAACTGCAAGTCTGTCAAAAGAACTGAAATAAAGAGGCAGTTTGCAGAGGCTTAGATACAAGATAATCACAGAGGTTAAAAGTATATTAATATAACTGGGTTGGTTATGCAAAACTGGGGAATGGGTAATAAAGGGATTATCTATCTTTTAAAACAATAAAAATTCTGGTGTAGACTGTCCCTTTAAAAACTGCTAGGATTTACCATCACTAAAAACAAACTGCCATGGCATAGCGTTCTTCTTTCAATGAGGTGACGTTTCCACCTCTAAATCAATAGCCGTGCATGTCATCCGACATTGTTCTGTATGCTAGCATGGCTATTGGCTTAGAGGTAGAAACGTCACCTCATTGGTAAAGAGTGATGTGCTGTGGGCGGCTGAAAGCTCTGACTTGAGCGAGCTGCCGCAGCACAGACAGGGTAAATTTAGCAGCCTTTTTTAGTAAGTGATGACTGAAACTACAGTTTATTTTTAGTGATGGTAAATTCTAGTGTTTTTTTAAACGCTCGGCTTAACCATCACTTTAACAAACAGAAACCTGTGAGTAATTTCTACTCGCTTGATATATAGCAAGTAAAATATTATGCTTTAGTTTAAAATTTATCACACCATTAGATGAATGAACTGTGACATTTTGATTACATGAAACTGAAGCTATATTACGTTTTATAATCACTGGTCTATGCAGGTGCTTATGAAATACTGGGTGTGCATCCATAACATAATATGGTTATTTATATCAATGATAAAATACTCAATCTGGGCAATTTGCCATAAAAGTATCCAACCTGTTTCAGCATAAATTAGTGCAATTTTGGTTACTTAAACACAGTGTATTTTTTTATACTCCTCTGAGTGCTAGAGTGAGAGAAAGACTCTTATTAAAGGGACACTGGTTGGTCTGATGAAGAGGTGAATGCCCCGAAACGTTGTTTGTATGTACTAAAGGATTACTTCACCTTATGCATAAGTCCAGAGAGTGTTGTCTTCTACAAATTATATATATATATATATATATATATATATATGTTATAGTTATATATATTTATATTATTATTATTATCGGTTATTTGTAGAGCGCCAACAGATTCCGCAGCGCTATAAACAAAGGCGGAGTACAACAAAACAATTATAGGGATCAAATGGGTAGAGGGCCCTGCCAAGAGTTGCACTGTTGTAGTCAGCTCTTAAGAAGGTGATCTACAAACAGCTGGACTCTTAGGCTTACATGCTAAGGGGGTTCAGGGGATAGGAATGAAGGAGAGGAACTGGTATAAAGAAAGGTTAGCATAGGTTGTATGCATCCCTGAACAGCAGAGTCTTTAGGGAGCACTTGAATCTTTTAAAACTAGAAGAGAGTCTTGTGGAGCGAGGCAGAGAGTTCCACAAGATGGGAGCCAGTCTGGAGAAGTCCTGTAAACCGGAGTGTGATGAGGTGACAAGAGAGGAGGAGAGTAGGAGGTCATGAGCAGAGCGAAGGGGACGGGAAGGAGAGTATCTGGAGACAAGGTCTGAGATATAGGGGGGAGCAGTGCAGTTGAGGGTTTTGTATGTCAGAATGAGAATTTTGTGTTTGATCCTAGAGGCAAGAGGAAGCCAGTGAAGGGATTGACAGAGTGGTGCAGCAGATGAAGAGCGATGTGTAAGGAAGATGAGTCTGGCAGAGGCATTCATTATGGATTGTAAAGGAGCTAGGTGGCAGGTGGGGAGATCAGAAAGGACAGAGTTGCAGTAATCGAGGCGGGAAAGAATGAGAGAGTGGATTAAAATCTTAGTTGTGTCTTGTGTAAGGAAGTGTCTAATTTTAGAGATGTTTTTAAGGTGGAAGCGGCAGGCTTTAGCCAAGGACTGAATGTTGGGAGTGAAAGAAAGATCTGAGTCAAATGTGACCCTGAGATATCGGGCATGCGGGGGTAAGGGTAATGATGGAGTTGTTGACAGTTATAGAGAGATTGGGGTTGGAGAGTTTTGAAGAAGGGGGGAAAATAAGGATCTCAGTTTTGGAGAGATTTAGCTTGAGGTAGTGAGAGGACATCCAGTTAGAGATGTGAGAAAGACAGTTAGTGACACGGGTTAGCAAGGAGGTAGAATCAAGGGAAGGTTTTTTTGAGGATAGGTGTGACCAGTGCATGTTTCTGCGATGAGGGAAATATACCAGTGCTGAGGGAGAGGTTGAAAGTGTGTGTGAGTATAGGGGTAAGGGTAGCAGAGAGGGAGGGGAGTATCTGTGAGGGGATAGGGTCAAGGGGACAGGTAGTGAGGTGAGAGCCCAGTATAAGTGCCGAAACTTCTTCCTCAGTGACTGGGGAAAATGAGCTAAGTTTAAGGTTATGTGGGTTGTGGTTGATTGAGAGCCTTTGAGGGGGTGAGAGAATGGAATTATGTTAAGAGCTGATTTAATTTCTGATGGAGTCGATTTTGTTATTGAAGTGGCTGGCAAAGTCTTGAGCTGACAGAAAAGTTGTATTAGGAGGTGGGGGAGGGCGGAGAAGGGTATTGAAAGTGGAGAACAAACGTTTTGCGTTTGAAGAAAGATTAGAGATAAGAGTAGAGAAGTAGTGTTGCTTATGGAGATTAAGGGCAGAATAGTAGGAGTTCAAGATAAATTTGTAATGTTGAAAATCAGCTGAACTCCTAGATTTTCTCCAGTGCCGTTCTGCATAGGTATCGTGTCAGAGAAGTATGCCAGGGTTGAGGATGAGTGTTTGATTTCCGAGCTATGGTAAGAGGGGCGAGATTGTCAAGGACGGATGTAAGGGTGGAATTATAGTGGCATATAGATTGGTCAGGGCAGGAAAAGGAGGAGAAGGATGAGAGGAGAGGTTTTAGGGAATTAGAAAGCTGTTGTTCTTCTAATGACATAATGCTTCTGTGAAGTTTGGTGTGAGGAGCAGAAGGAGGGAGAGTTGTAGGGAGGGATGATATGTTGCAAGTAAGGAGATGGTGGTCAGAAAGAGGAAAGGGGGAGTTTGTGAAGTTTAAGAGAGTGCATTGATAGCTAAAGATCAGGTCAAGGGAGTGACCATCTGTGTGAGTGGGAGAATCAGTCCATTGTAACAAACCGAAAGAGGAAGTGAGTTGCAGAGGAGGCAGTGGGATTGTCAAGAGGGATGTTGAAGTCGCCAAGAATGAGGGAAGGGGTGTCTGAGGAAAGGAAATAAGGTAGCCAGGCAGCCAAGTGACACATTTGATGAGCCAATGACGAGTTGAGGAGCCAGGAGGACGGTATATGACTGCAACACGTATAGAAAGAGGAGAGAATAAGCGAATCATGTGGGTTTCGAATGAGGAAAATGTGAGGGGTGGGATGTATTTTTTGAAAGGTGCAACAAGAGGAAAGTAAAATACCTACACCACCTCCTTGTCTATTACCAGACCTAGGAGTGTGGCTGAAGTGGAGACCCCATGTGACAGAGCAGCAGTGGATGAGCCAGATTTCTGTTAGGGCCAGAAGGTTGAGGAAGTGGGAGATAAAGAGGTCATGTATAGAAGTGAGTTTGTTGCAAACAAAGCGAGAGTTCAAGAGTGCACAAGTGAAAGGGGTAGTGGCTTTTGATGCAAGAGAAATGTGAGTAAGGTTTGCAGAGTTTTGTTTTCTGATTCTATGGGACGGTACTCAAGGATGTGCACAGCTAGGCAGTGGTTGGGGACCAGGATTAGGGGAGATGTCAGCAGCAGTAAGTAAAAGCAAGAGGGAGAGTGACATGAGATGAGATACAGCTTTGCAGTGATGAGAGGTGCAGGGGGGAGAGAGAGTGTTTAGGAATAGGTAAAGTTTGTGAGTAGTGAGCACAAAAGTAAGGTGAGTTTAAGAGAGATGGGCTAATGAACAGTGCAGGTGGAGAGGGAGGAGTAATAGAATAATGTAGTTTGTTATAGAGACAATGGGCAACAAAAAGGATTATGAAGATATTAGGCATTTTTACAAAAGAGGGAACCAGTTAGACACATAAGACACAGTATTACAGTAGCAATTGCATAAGAAATAATAAGGTATATAAAACATAATATTACAAAAGTACCTGCCTTTTTCTTGCCCCTTGCCCAATCTTTGTTGAATTCTTGTATAATTATATTGTTAATGCCTCACTTATAAAATGTGAACATATGTTGTTATAGCAATGCACATCCCAAACTAGTGTGAAATATATGCAGGCAGGGCAGTCAGCTGAGTCCACTAAATTTAGTTGATTGCTAATCAAAGACAATTGGAAATGCCAATTGGAAAGTTAGATTCTGGTCTGGTCAGGATGAGATGTTAAAGGGACAGTAAAGTAAAAAAAATCTTTCATGATTTAAATAGGGCATGTAATTTTAAACAACTTTACAATTTACTTTTATTACCAATTTTGCTTTGATCTCTTGGTATTCTTAGTTGAAAGCTAAATCTAGGAGGTTCATGTGCTAATTTCTTAGACCTTGAAGACTGCCTCTAATCTAAAAGCATTTTGACAGTTTTTCACCACTAGAGGGCGTTAGTTCATGTGTTTCATATAGATAACATTGAGCTCAGGCACGTGAAGCTCCTAGGAGTCAGCACTGATTGGCTAAAAATGCATGTCTGTCAAAAGAACTGAAATAAGGGGGCAGTTTGCAGAGGCATAGATACAAGGTAATCACAGAGGTAAAAAGTATATTATTATAACTGTGTTGGTTATGCAAAATTGGGGAATGGGTAATAAAGGGATTATCTACCTTTTTAAACAACAAAAATTCTGGTGTTTACTGTCCCTTTAAGTAAACAGACAATACAATTTGGGGGAGGTTAAAACTATATAATAAGACAGCTATAAATTTTAGAATAATAGCAAGTATTGATAAGTATTGAACATCACATGGCAATTAACTAAACATTAGAAATAAGACATTGGATAACAGTACAAGAAATGTAGGACTAAGTTAATAACCTAAAATCATTTGCTCTATATACATATACACATACCAGAAGAGAGTTACAGGAGAGGAAAAAAAACACCAGAGTACAGTGAATAGTTTGCAGAATGACAGGGACTCTATTCACGTACCAGAAGAGAGTTACAGGAGAGGAAAAAAACACCAGAGTGCAGTGAGTGAATAGTTTGCAGAATGACAGGGACTCTATTCACGTACCTGAAAGCAGAGGAGAGAGTATAGGGTTAGCTTGATGGAGTGTGCATTTCTTCAGCGGATGTCAATAGGCAGCATGTTGTCTTAATAAGTAGCACTGTGCTGAGTACTGAGTGTAATATATATATATATATACATATATATATATATATATATATATATATATATATATATATATATATATATATATATATATATATAGGAATATTTATTTATAAATAAACGTTAATCTCCTGCAACGGAAACGTTTTTTCACTGTGAGAGCAATAAAATTGTGGAACTCATTACCAAAGGAGGTAGTGAATGCCAATACCATAGATACATTTAAAAATAGTCTGGATAAGTTTCTGTATACTAACAAAATTCATGGATATGATTGCTAGTATTAAATGGGTCACATTTTAATGGGGTTATTTAAGCTTAACTGGAGCTTTTTGTAAGTATTTTAGATTTGTATAGGTTGAACTCGATGGACTTCAGTCTTTTTTTCAACCTTATCTACTATGTTACTATGTTACTATGTTACATAGAACATATTCCCCTATGTGCAGAATATTAGAATGTGAAATAGTTACATTAAATACATAGTTAAAACCTTTATTAAAAAGTAATATTGCATAAATATGAATATTGCATAAATATGATTTTATATTTTTGTCTAGTCTACTTAATTGCAAAGGGCTTCAATGCACTTATATATGTCTATTTATGTATACATTTGTATTTATGTGTTTATTTGTGTATAGATGTATTTACAGACATAAAATACATATGTATAGCAATACATGCATATATCTTTATGTGCAGTACATACATATATTTATACATGTGTTCCTATGGATCCCTATGTAAAAGCACCTTTGGTCTGTCGCAATCGAGATTATTATTACCGAATTGGACCAAGTGCATTAAGGGATTGTTTGGACTATACCATACTATCTTGGTATCTTACACATATGAATAATTTCATTATTTTGTGATGTCACCCCGGCACCCCACTATTAATTAATCAGGCTATGATCTGAATACTAATAACTCTGTATAGTTAATTTCTGTGATAATTGTGTATAAATCTAATAGTGCAAAGGCATATCAATCTTGTAATAATTAATCACAAGAATTTTGTAATTGTCACACTATATTACCATTTTATTATATTTGTATATCGTTTTTTATATCCCATATTTTAAGTTGTAAATAAAAGCTATGTTTTAACCATTCTTTCTGGCAGTGTTAGTCTGTGTAGAGAGTCCTTAAAGGGATAGTGTAGTCAAAAAATAACTTTCATGATTCAGATGCCATTGTAAACAACTTTCCAATTCACTTTTATCGTCAAATTTGCTTTGTTCTCTTGGTATTTTTAGTTGAAAGCTAAAACTAGGTAGGCTCATATGCTAATTTCTAATCCATTAAATGCCGTCTCTTATTTCAATACATTTGACAGTTTTTCACAGCTAGAGGACATTAGTTCATGTGTGCCATATAGATAACATTGTGCTCACACCTGTGGAGTTACTTATGAGAGGAAACTGATTGGCTAAAATGCAAGTCTGTCAAAAGAACTGAAATAAGGGGGCAGTCTGCAGAAGCTTAGATATAAGGTAATCATAGAGGTAAAAAGTGTATCATTTAAAATTGTGTTAGTTATGCAAAACTGAGGAACGGTTAATAATAAAGGGATTATCTATCTTTTTAAACAAAGTAAATTCTAGTGTAGACTGTGTTTTTTTTCTTTCCTACACCTCACCAGTAGTATAATTGATGCAGAGCATCACTCCCTATGATATAACATAGAGATATTTTAACATACATTATATATTTACCATTTCAGGTCATTAATTGGGAGATTGCCTTTATAGTGCTATTCTAATATTCTAGATAGGCTCATATGCTAATCTTTAAGCCATTAAAGGCCGTCTCTTATTTCAATACATTTGACAGTTTTTCACAGCTAAAGGACATTAGTTCATGTGTGCCATATATATAACATTGTCCTCCCACCCGTGGAGTTACTTATGAGAGGGAACTGATTGGCTAAAATGCAAGTCTGTCAAAAGAACTGAAATAAGGGGACAAACTACTGTTTTTGCGTGAGCCTTCAGGTTTGCCGGAAACAGGAGTTAAGAAGCAGCGGTCTTAAGACTGCTGCTCCTTAACCTGTACGCCTCTGCTAAGGCGGGGGACATCAATCCGCCTGATCGCATACTATCTGTTTCATTGACACCCCCTGCTAGCGGGCAGCGGCCGTGAACCTGCAGGGGGCGGCATTGCACAAGCAGCTCACCAGAAATGCTTGTGCAATGATTAATGCCGACAGTGTATGGTGTCTGCATTTATCGATGTGCGGCGGACATGATCCGCTACAGCGAATCATGTCCACTCGCACTTTGTTAAATCGGCCCCAAGGTAACCATAAAGGTAAAAAATATATTAATATAACTGTGTTGGTTTTGCAAAACTGGGGAATGAGCAATAAAGGGATTATCCATATTTTTAAACAATAAAAATTCTGGAGTAGACTGTCCCTTTAATGTGCCAAATCTATATTTTTTAGTTGTCTCACAAAGGCTTAGATTATTATGTTAACTTACTCAATATAATAAAATATATACAAGCAAATAAATAATGTCTAGTAAAATATGGAAACAAGGGGAAAAAAAGCTTTTGGGTATGTGACTTTAATACATTTTAAGCCACATTTTTAATTTTTTTACTTTTCATATAATGACTGTAAATAAAACTTTTCAATTTTGGAGAGCAAAGCAATATAATTCTGTATTCGAATATTTGGATTCAAGAGACGACACTATGCATAGGTTAAAAAAACAACAGCAGTGTTCTAAACAGAACCACAATGCCTTGCAGCCCTTTTTAGCTTCCAAGGGCCTAGATTTAGAGTTTTGTCGGTAACGACCCGCGTAGCTAACGCTGGATTTTTTCTGGCCACACCTTTTAAATACCTCTGGTATTGAGAGTTCACAGAATGGCTGCGTTAGGCTCCAAAAAGGGAGCGTACAGGCATATTTAACGCCACTGCAACTCTCGATACCAGAGTTGCTTACGGACGCGGCCAGCTTAAAAAACGTGCTCGTGCACGATTCCCCCATAGAAAACAATGGGGCTGTTTGAGCTGAAAAAAAACCTAACACCTGCAAAAAAGCAGCGTTCAGCTCCTAACGCAGCCCCATTGTTTGCTATGGGGAAACACTTCCTACGTCTGCACCTAACACTCTAACATGTACCCCGAGTCTAAACACCCCTAACCTTACACTTATTAACCCCTAATCTGCCGCCCCCGCTATCGCTGACCCCTTCATATTATTATTAACCCCTAATCTGCCGCTCCGTAAACAGCCGCTACTTACATTATCCCTATGTACCCCTAATCTGCTGCCCCTAACACCGCCGACCCCTATATTATATTTATTAACCCCTAATCTGCCCCCCACAACGTCGCCTCCACCTGCCTACACTTATTAACCCCTAATCTGCCGAGCGGACCGCACCGCTATTATAATAAAGTTATTAACCCCTAATCCGCCTCACTAACCCTATAATAAATAGTATTAACCCCTAATCTGCCCTCCCTAACATCGCCGACACCTAACTTCAAACATTAACCCCTAATCTGCTGACTGGAGCTCACCGCTATTCTAATAAATGTAATAACCCCAAAAGCTAAGTCTAACCCTAACACTAACACCCCCCTAAATTAAATATAATTTAAATCTAACGAAATTAATTAACTCTTATTAAATAAATTATTCCTATTTAAAGCTAAATACTTACCTGTAAAATAAATCCTAATATAGCTACAATATAAATTATAATTATATTGTAGCTATTTTAGGATTAATATTTATTTTACAGGCAACGTTGTATTTATTTTAACCAGGTACAATAGCTATTAAATAGTTAAGAACTATTTAATAGCTAAAATAGTTAAAATAATTACAAATTTACCTGTAAAATAAATCCTAACCTAAGTTACAATTAAACCTAACACTACACTATCAATAAATAAATTAAATTAAATACCTACAATTACCTACAATTAAACCCCCCTTAAATAAACCTAACACTAAGCCCCTGAAGATCTTCCTACCTTATCTTCACCTCACCGGGTATCACCGATCCGTCCTGGCTCCAAAATCTTCATCCAAGCCCAAGCGGGGGCTAGACATCCATCATCCGACGGCTGAAGAAGTCCAGAAGAGGGTCCAAAGTCTTCATCCTATCCGGGAAGAAGAGTAGATCCGGACCGGCAACCATCTTCTTCCAAGCGGCATCTTCTATCTTCATCCGATGAGGACCGGCTCCATCGTGAAGACATCCAGCGCGGACCCATCTTCTTCCGACGACGTCCAACTGAAGAATGACGGTTCCTTTAAGGGACGTCATCCAAGATGGCGTCCCTCGAATTCCGATTGGCTGATAGGATTCTATCAGCCAATCGGAATTAAGGTAGGAAAATTCTGATTGGCTGATGGAATCAGCCAATCAGAATCAAGTTCAATCCGATTGGCTGATCCGATCAGCCAATCAGATTGAGCTCGCATTCTATTGGCTGTTCCGATCAGCCAATAGAATGCGAGCTCAATCTGATTGGCTGATTGGATCAGCCAATCGGATTGAACTTGATTCTGATTGGCTGATTCCATTAGCCAATCAGAATATTCCTACCTTAATTCCGATTGGCTGATAGAATCCTATCAGCCAATCGGAATTTGAGGGATGCCATCTTGGATGACGTCATTTAAAGGAACCGTAAATTCGTCGTCTAGTCGTCGGTTGAAGAGGATGTTCCGCGTCGGCTTGGAAGAAGATGGTTCCGCTCCGCTCCAGAAGAAAGAAGATTGAAGATGCGGCTTGATAGAAGACTTCATCCCGATGATGGACTTCCGACTTCAGCCCGATGATGGATTTCTTCAGCCGCCACTTGGATCCAGACTTCAGCCCGAGGATGGACGTCACTCTTCAGCCCCCCGCTTGGGCTTGGATCAACACTTCCGAGGACCGATCGGTGAACCTGGTATGGTGAAGATAAGGTAGGAAGATCTTCAGGGGCTTAGTGTTAGGTTTATTTAAGGGGGGTTTGGGTTAGATTAGGGGTATGTGGGTGGTGGGTTGTAATGTTGGGGGGGGTATTGTATGTGTTTTTTTACAGGCAAAAGAGCTGAATTTCTTGGGGCATGCCCCGCAAAGGGCCCTGTTCAGGGCTGGTAAGGTAAAAGAGCTTTGAACTTTTGTAATTTAGAATAGGGTAGGGCATTTTTTTATTTTGGGGGGCTTTGTTATTTTATTAGGGGGCTTAGAGTAGGTGTAATTAGTTTAAAATTGTTATTAATATTTTTCTAATGTTTGTAAATATTTTTTTATTTTTTGTAACTTAGTTCTTTTTTATTTTTTGTACTTTAGTTAGTTTATTTAATTTTATTTATTTGTAGATATTGTATTTAATTCATTTATTGATAGTGTAGTGTTAGGTTTAATTGTAGGTAATTGTAGGTATTTAATTTAATTTATTTATTGATAGTGTAGTGTTAGGTTTAATTGTAACTTAGGTTAGGATTTATTTTACAGGTAAATTTGTAATTATTTTAACTATTTTAGCTATTAAATAGTCCTTAACTATTTAATAGCTATTGTACCTGGTTAAAATAAATACAAAGTTACCTGTAAAATAAATATAAATCCTAAAATAGCTATAATATAATTATAATTTATATTGTAGCTATATTAGGATTTATTTTACAGGTAAGTATTTAGCTTTAAATAGGAATAATTTATTTAATAAGAGTTAATTAATTTCGTTAGATTTAAATTATATTTAATTTAGGGGGGTGTTAGTGTTAGGGTTAGACTTAGCTTTAGGGGTTAATACATTTATTAGAATAGCGGTGAGCTCCAGTCGGCAGATTAGGGGTTAATGTTTGAAGTTAGGTGTCGGCGATGTTAGGGAGGGCAGATTAGGGGTTAATACTATTTATTATAGGGTTAGTGAGGCGGATTAGGGGTTAATAACTTTATTATAATAGCGGTGCGGTCCGCTCGGCAGATTAGGGGTTAATAAGTGTAGGCAGGTGGAGGCGACGTTGAGGGGGGCAGATTAGGGGTTAATAAATATAATATAGGGGTCGGCGGTGTTAGGGGCAGCAGATTAGGGGTACATAATTATAACGTAGGTGGCAGTCGGCAGATTAGGGGTTAATTATTGTAGGTAGCTGGCGGTGACGTTGTGGGGGGCAGGTTAGGGGTTAATAAATATAATATAGGGGTTGGCGGTGTTAGGGGCAGCAGATTAGGGGTACATAAGTATAACGTAGGTGGCGGTCGGCAGATTAGGGGTTGAAAAAATGTAATTTAGTGGCGGCGATGTGGGGGGACCTCGGTTTAGGGGTACATAGGTAGTTTATGGCTGTTAGTATACTTTAGAGCACAGTAGTTAAGAGCTTTATGAACCGGCGTTAGCCCAGAAAGCTCTTAACTACTGACTTTTTTCTGCGGCTGGAGTTTTGTAGTCAGATTTCTAACACTCACTTCAGACACGACTCTAAATACCGGAGTTAGAAAGATCCCATTGAAAAGATAGGATACGCAATTGACGTAAGGGGATCTGCGGTATGGAAAAGCCGCGGCTGAAAAGTGAGCGTTAGACCCTTTCCTGACTGACTCCAAATACCGGCGGTAGCCTAAAACCAGCGTTAGGAGCCTCTAACGCTGGTTTTCACGGCTACCACCAAACTCTAAATCTAGGCCAAGGAGTTTACCCCTTAATGACATTTGCAAGCTTACAACATTGATGCAACCACATTCATATTGAAGGGTGTCTGATTTATGGCATTCTTTGCTTGGCCTTTATCAGGCCAGTGTTCTAAAAAATGCAGGGGGGGGGCAATAGTAATTTAATTAAATGGACATGAAAGTCAAAATTAAACTTTCCTAGTTTAGACAGAGCATGCAATTTTAAGATACTTTTTAATTTACTTCTATGATCTAATGTACTTTGTTTTCTTGGCATCCTTTGTTGAAAAGTGTACTTAGGTAGTCTATGTAGTAGCAGGGCACTACTGGTAGCTAGCTGATGATTAGTGGCTATAAACAAAATAAGGAGAAATACTGAGTATGTGAGTATGCTCCAAGAAAGATATGCTTATGCGCACAATATTTAAAGAGATAGTAGTGATATAAAAAAAAAAAAACTTTTTTAAAATTAATTTTAAAAGACAGCAAAAAAATATGCTTCTTGCTGCACTCACACACAAATTTAAAAAAACTACATCTGGGTAGTAATTATTAGATACAGATTCTGGAACACTATGTATAGTAGTTAACCTGGGATATTATCAATAGGGAGAATGTTAGTTCAATAAAATTTTCACTTGTATTCCTCTAAATGACAATTAAATTAGCTGCCTTTTCATAAAGGCTTATACTAAGTATGCTTTGATTTTTAGGTAATACTGCAGTACTCAGCACACGCGGAATGCTGTGTGCACCAACACCCAACACCCTTCCAGGCGATTAAGGTTTGTCAATACTAGTGTTAAAATAAATCTAAATTATTTTTGAAATACCACAATAGGTAAGCAAATTAAAATAACAAAGAGGTCCCCTGACGCAGTCACTTTTCACATACGCATCCTCAGAGGAGTACGCGAGGCTGCAAGCTCAGCTGATTTATGCCGTTATTGATCTTGATGATTGGACGTGAGCTTAACAGTGGACGAGTAGCCGATTGATTGTGATGTGTCAATCATGAGTAATATTCTGTAACTTCAAATATATAATCG
This sequence comes from Bombina bombina, assembly GCF_027579735.1. Classification (NCBI taxonomy): domain Eukaryota; kingdom Metazoa; phylum Chordata; class Amphibia; order Anura; family Bombinatoridae; genus Bombina; species Bombina bombina. The sequence continues at coordinate 417,832,131 of NC_069501.1, forward strand.
GCAATGAAGGAAAAACAAACGGATAATCATCTATTCTAACAGCCTGCCTATGTAATTGTGATAAACATGTTCATGCTTTTTAACATATCAGTGTCACTACAGATCAATGTGATTGTACTAGATAGCTGAACGAAATGTGAAATAGAGCCACTATGTTGATTTTAGGGGGCCTATCTATCAAGCTCCGAATGGAGCTTGATGCCCCGTGTTTTTGGCGAGTCTAAACACCGCTGCTCCATAACCCTGTCCGCCTGCTCTGATGAGGCGGACAGGAATCGCCGGAATTCAACCCAATCAAGTACGATTGGGTTGACTGACACCCCCATGTTGGCGGCCAATTGGCCTCGAGTCTGCAGGGGGTGGCTGCTGGTGCAATGCTGAATACGGAAAGCGTATTGCTCTCCGCATTCAGTGATGTCTGTCGGACCTGATCCACACTATATCAGGCCTCTATGTCTGATGTTTCCTATTGGATGTTCTGTGACAGGCAAGAACCTATTATATGGTGGTAAATTCACACACCTCTGCCAATGTGACTATTATATAGGTAGGTTAGATCTTATTGTGTGCAACAAGTTGTAACTTGTAACACGGTGTACAAGTGGATACCTATAAACAGATACATTTTCTTTACCTTACTCTTTTCTAGATTAGTGGCTATACACTAGGGTTGCCACCCGTCCCTTAAAATACAGAACACTTATAAGTTACACATGCTGCAGGGTGTGCAGGGAGGAATATGAATAGTGCTGTCCAGAAAAACAATACATGTTCCTCAATGCACACCCTGCAGCATGTGTAACTCATAAGTGTCCAGGAAAACATGGCTAAGGTGGCAACCCTACTATACACATGTCTCTTGTGATGTGTTCGGCTAGCTCCCAGCAGTGCATTACTGCTCTGGAGCTGATTTTAACTATGTGTTTAACCCATGTTTGCACCAGGGAGAGCACCATTGTAATTATTTGTACTGAAGAAAGGGAGGACATGTGTGAAATACATTACAAATTACATAAAACTACATTTTGGTTATTTGTATAAGCTGCACTATGACATGTAAATATTGCCTACAGTAAATTACGTGAGATATTGTGGTTTACACTTGGTCCCATCCCCTCTCCAAACTGTCTCATTTTACAGAGACAATCATTCCAAAATCCAAACTATTCTGAAATCCAAACCTTTTCCGGTCCCAAACAGATTGAATGATTTTCTTCCTGTAAAAAAAAAAGTAAATTGCAAAACTGTTTAAAATTGTATGCTCTCATTTGGGTTTTATGTCCCTTTGAATGCTAATTATTGATTGTTAGAGCACTGTTTGTGGTTTGGCGTGATCTGATAAGAAAAAAAAGAATGCAGGTTCCTATTGTATGGACCTATGATATCTTCTTATACTGGATTTAAAGGGACATGAAACCCAAACATTGTATTTAGTGAATCAGACTGAGCATTTTTCCAATTTACTTCTATTATCAAATTTGCTTCGTTCCCATGAAATTCTTTGTTGAAGAGCTACCTAGGTAGGCATTTGGAGCACTACATGGCAGGAAATAGGGCTGCCATTTGGTGCTCTTTCTAATGGATAACATTCTTGCAAAACTGCTGCCATATAGTGCTCCAGAAATGGGCTGGCTCCTAATCATACGTCCCTGCTTTTAAACAAAAGATACCAAAGAGAATGAAGAAAAAATGATAATAGAAATAAATTAGAAAGTTGTTTATAATTATGCACTCTATCTGAATCCCAAAAGAAAAATTTGGGGTTGTAGTGATGCTGTGTAGCATGAACCCGCTCCATTTCAACATTGTATCTAAGTAGGAGATATTCAAATGAGATTGCGCCTTTGTAACCTTGTTTTTATAGGGAACGCACCTTCATGCACGCTAAGTCCAAGTTACATTTTTGTGTGTGAAATGCCTATTGTATATATCAGTTTTGGGTGACTTCCCAGTTCCTAGCCTGAAAATATGTACTTAACACACAAAAAGAACCCTTTGGGAACTTTTCTGTTGAAAGGGCGTTCATGGCTGCAAGTTGTTAACGCGCAGATAAATTTTACATTGAAAATCCGCTGTCCAATTCAGCTACAAATCCAAACCATTTCTGGAGCAAATTGCTGATAAATTGTTATTGACTACAAAATTATCAACACTCCTGCCATACTGTGTTAAAGCGATACTAAACACAATTTTATTCTTTTTTTTAAATTCGGATAGAGCATTGATTTTTTTAGCAACTTTCTAATTTACTCCTATTATCAATGTGTCTTTGTTCTCTTTGTATCTTTATTTGAAAAAGCAGAAATGAAACTTTTGAAGCTGGCCTATTTTTGGTTAAGAACCTTGTATAGCGCTTGCTGATTGGTGGCTACATTAAGCCATCCAATCAGCAAGTGCAACCCAGGTGCTGAACCTAAAATGGGCCGGCTCCAAAGCTTTCATTTGTGATTTTTCAAATAAAGAAACCAAGAGAACGAAGAAAAATTGATCATAGAAGATAATTAGAAAGTTGCTTAAAATTGCATGCTCTATCTGAATCATGAAAGAAAACAAAAATGGGTCTAGTATCCCTTTAAAGACACACACACATTCCTGATCCTAACTTATTATGCTCTCATGGAAAGGTGCTATAGTTCAACAAAGCATACCAAAGAAAAAATGTAGTATATATACTCTGTCTGAATTACCAAAAAATCTCTTGGTTTCATATCCCTTTAAAGTTCAATTTTGACTTTCATTTCCCTTTAAGAACATGCTGTAATACTATGGGTTACCCTATTCACCGTTTCAGAATAAAAACCTTTTTTTCCAGTCATGTGACTGCTATTGAAAAGCATTGAGAAGCAGTGCATTTATTAAAATAGCCAGTAGGTGGAGCTGTCCGCTTGTGTTGCAGCAAAGCCAAGCAAGCTGAAATTAATCAGTTTAACCAGACCTGAGCTATCGAGCAGATTTCAAAGGAACAAGATCTTCCTGTCTATAAATCAGTTCAGATTGGAATGCATAGAATGAACTGTTTGCATAAAAATGCAAGTGAAGTCTGTGTTGTGTGATTATTTTATTAGGTTTATAATGCGATTTAGCAAATGTTTTTGTTCATTTCACTTAGTTTAATTATATATTCTGTGTTGTGTGGTTATTTTATTAGGTTTATAATGCTGTTTAGCATTTAAAGTCTTCATTTCAAAGCTTTAAAAATAATGTATTAGGTGTTACTTATGACAATTTTGAGAGGGGCCTGGAACCTAACTCCCTCACTTCCCATTGACTTACATTATAAACTGGGTTTCAATTTACAACGGTTTCGATTTACAACCATTACTTCTGGAACCTAACCCCGGCGTAAACTGAGGGCTACCTGTACCAGTATATAACCATATAAATGTATGTAATTATAAAGGCCCATTGTTAAATGTGAACTAAAAAAATAACTTGTAACACGTCACAAAGCAGTAGGTTTTCCAGCTCAGGTCTATGCTACAGGTGTGGTAGTGTTCAGAATTTAGACTACCATTTGTTAGTTTAGCTATATCCCCCAATGAGACCTCAGATCAGACCCATAACCCTGTATCCTCTCTCAGCTATATGCCTACACTGGACCTCAGATCAGACCCATAACCCTGTATCCTCTCTCAGCTATATGCCTACACTGGACCTCAGATCAGACCCATAACCCTGTATCCTCTCTCAGCTATATGCCTACACTGGACCTCAGATCAGACCCATAACCCTGTATCCTCTCTCAGCTATATGCCTACACTGGACCTCAGATCAGACCCATAACCCTGTATCCTCTCTCAGCTATATGCCTACACTGGACCTCAGATCAGACCCATAACACTGTATCCTCTCTCAGCTATATGCCTACACTGGACCTCAGATCAGACCCATAACCCTGTATCCTCTCTCAGCTATATGCCTACACTGGACCTCAGATCAGACCCATAACCCTGTATCCTCTCTCAGCTATATGCCTACACTGGACCTCAGATCAGACCCATAACCCTGTATCCTCTCTCAGCTATATGCCTACACTGGACCTCAGATCAGACCCATAACCCTGTATCCTCTCTCAGCTATATGCCTACACTGGACCTCAGATCAGACCCATAACCCTGTATCCTCTCTCAGCTATATGCCTACACTGGACCTTAGATCAGACCCATAACCCTGTATCCTCTCTCAGCTATATGCCTACACTGGACCTCAGATCAGACCCATAACCCTGTATCCTCTCTCAGCTATATGCCTACACTGGACCTTAGATCAGACCCATAACCCTGTATCCTCTCTCAGCTATATGCCTACACTGGACCTTAGATCAATCACAAACATGTAAGTGTCCTGATTTTTTACATTTATTTTACTGGACATGCAGATTACACGCTGGACTATCCAGTTAAATATAGAGCACCTGGCATCCCAGCAATGTGACAGATTAAATAATTGTTCGTTACCTATTATTAGACAAAAAACAACAACAAAAAAACAATAGTTTCCAATATATACTTGTCCAGTAAAACACATAGCAAAAATATAAGCCAAGTTTAAAGGTCATAAAAACCAAAATGTTTATTTCATAATTCAGATAGAACATACATTTTTAAACAACTTTCCAGAGGGCTTCTACTATCAATTTGTCTTTGTTTTCTTGTTATCCTTTGTTGAAAAGCAGGAAGGAAAGTTCAGGAGTGTTCACGTGTCAGCAGTACTATATGCAAGCAGTTTTGCAACAATGTTTTACATTAGCAAGAGCACTAGATGGCAGCACTAGTTAGTTAGTGTCATCTAGTGCCCCAGACATGTGCATGCTACCTATGTAGATATCTCTTCAACAAAGAATAACACAAGAAGAAGCAAATTTGATAATATAAGTAAATTGGAAACATTTTTAAAATTGTATTCTCTATTTGAATCAGGAAAGAAAATTTTGGGGTTTCATGTCCCTTTAAAATGTTTGAGAAAAGAGAACATGTTTTTGAAAAATATAAGAATGGCTGTCTGGATGCGAAGAAAAGCCCCAATACTCCTCCAACCAGCCCTGTAAAGGGACAGTTTTTCTCCCCTTTAATTTGGGACACTCACTGAGATGAGCTGGAAAGCAAAAAGAGCAGACACCCCCCTCACCATGCATATGAAAAGACTCTTTACACAAACAGGGGCATGCTGAAGTCTGTATACATGAGTAAACATGCTTGGTTAGGAGTCTGAAAATCAGCACAATGTTATTTAAAAATCAGCTAAACAACTGTATAGGCTATATAAATGGACCATCTACAAAACATTTATGCAAAGAAAAATCTGGTGTATAATGTCCCTTTAAAGGGACACTCAAAATTTAACTTCCGTGCTTCAGATAGACTCTATAGAGCATGTGATTTTAAACAACTTTCCAATTTACCCCCATTAACAAAATGTGCACAGTCTTTTTATATTTACACTTTTTGAGTCACCAGCTCCTACTACTCATTTGTAGTTCAGACTAAGGGCTATTGCATTGTCTTGTTATCATGCATTTGTTGATTATGCAAATCTACTGTATTTACTTGTCCTTTGTGTTCAAGTTATTGACAGGTTATGTAAACACAGCCAGCAGAAGAAATTACACTCATGGTGGTGGTAGGGGAGAAGAATTAACTAATACAATGATAATTTTACTGTATACTGTCCCTTTAAAGGGACACTCAGGTTAAATAAAATTTTCATGATTCAGATACAGCATGTGATTTTTAAACAACTTTCCAATTTACTTCCATTAAAAAAAATGTGCACAGTCTTTTATATTTACAATTTTTGAGTCACCAGATCCTACTGAGCATGTGCAAGAATTCACAGACTATACGTATATGCATTTGTGATTGGCTGATTGCTATCACATGGTACAAGGGGAGTGGAAATATACATAACTTTGAAATTTGTTATAAAAAATATACTACTCATTTGAAGTTCAGACTAAGTGCTATTGCATTGTCTTGTTATCTTGTATTTGTTGATTATGCAAATCTAATGTGTTGACTGATCCTTTAAATGATGTTTGAGTTTCTCTCATTCCATTAAAAAATAACATATTATTATAGCAAATAAAACATTGTAATCTTTTTACATTGCTTTAGTATGAATAGTGAAGTGTCGCTACATTAAAGGGGCATGAAACCCAAAACTTTTCTTTCATGATTTAGGTAGAACATACAATTTTAAACAACTTTCCAGTTTACTTCTATTATTACATTTGCCTCATTCTCTTGGTATCATTTGTTGAAGGAGCAGCAGTGCACTACTGGTTTTTAACTGAACACATGGGTGAGCCAATGACAATCGGTATATAAAAGCAGCCACCAATCTGCAACTAGAACCTAGGTTATTTGCTGCTCCTGAGCTTGCCTAGATAAACCTTTCAGCAAAGGATAACAAGAGAAGGAAGCAAATTAAATAATAGAAGTAAGTTGTAAAGTTGTTTAAAATGGTATGTTTTGTCTAAATCATCTAAATCATGAATGTCTAATTATGACTTTACTGTCCCTTTAATACTAATGCAGAAAACACAAACAAGCGGGATATGTCATTTAGGAAAGTTGGCAGTCGCCAGACTACATTTCCCTACATTCCAGTGTAGCGCATGCGTACGTTTATATTTGTTATCCGCCTCGCCCCCGGGCGCTGGTGATAAAGGTTTCATCCCATGCGCAGTGCGGTTTGTTTGTTGTTGTATGATAAGCGGAGGGTCTGTGTAGGACTGTGCGTGGTACCGACCGGCAATGGAGGAGGGGGCTCGCCGGTCTAGCTCTTCGGGGAATCCTGGGCCTTTTTTCCGGGAGTTAGGCCGAGGGTTTGCATATTACAACAAGCATCTGGGGAGGCTGCAACAAAATCTGCGCGATACCAAGAATTTTTTTCGTGACATAAAGCATACGTACCGGGAGCAGGAGTCGGACGCCGGGGGAGACGAGATCGGTAAGACAGAATTGGGAGGGGGAAGAAGACTGGCTAGTTATGGTTTATTGTTAATCAGTTGGGGAAGTTAGTGGGCTTAATTGGTCATGCGAGGAATGACAAGGTCTAGTTTGACACTTTGATGGGTGTATCTAGGGCTGATATCAGCAGGGGGTAGATATTGTGTCAAATGTTTTCTGTATATCTATCTTAATATTTGGGGGGTTATACGGTGTATGGCTATAGATGATGATGATGATGATGATCAGGACTTTCAATATATTTTGTAGATGTAGAAAATTGCCAATAAACTGCGGCTGCTTTGGTTTCTTTTTGTAACTTTCCATGAGCGATTTTCCTTCCACCATACATTTTTATTGATCTAAACGGGCTGTCTGAATGACAGAATGTAGTTGGAGCAAATGGACTAGTTCCTGGAAAAAATATAAATAAAATGGAAACATTTAGAGCATGTCTAAGTGAATATGGAAAACTAAATATTTAGAAAGCAAACATCTTTAACGGGATATAGCTGTGATTGACACATTCCTATGCAAAAAGAATTTGTAAATCTGGGTATTAGATATACAAGTAGAATATAGACTGCAAAAGACCAAGAAGTAAAGTTTTAGGGTAAGTTGACGTCCATAATTGGACAAATATGAGTTTGCCCATTTGAAACACAAGGGTTGCTGTTGTATTCATTCTAAATAAGCATTGCTGTATTGATGGGCAAGGATCTACACCCTGAAAGTTAAAATGGAAAAAGTAGTAATCATACTTAAATGTAGATTGACATGAGAACTGTATGTTTATAGTATCGTAGATATGGGCTTTCCAGCATAGAAACTCCATCTTAATTTGAGGAACACTTTTTTTTTTTTTTCTCGTGTGTGCAAATGTTATCCCCAGCATGAGTTGAAATGTAATTAGTCTACTCTGCACCTCTGACAGTCAGAGGTATATGTGATAGTTATCATGTCTGTCCTTTGGAGAGCTTTGAATTAGACTATATTATAGTATGAAATTGCTTAGTTTCAAAATGTAATTATGTATTGAGCTGTTAGACACACTGTAAAATACTTCATAGCATAATTTATGAAATATTAGTTGTAATAGATGCCAGCCCCTTTATTGCCTTACAGCATTGATATATAATAATTTGCAGGTCTCCTGGGGTATGAAGAAAACTAAAGGTTTTGTCAGTTTACACTTTTTTTTTCTTTCTTTTTTTTTTTAAATAGAAAGTGTTCTTTTGCACTATATGAAAGAAACCTTTTGTAACCATATTGACAGGGTTGGGAAACTTGTGACATGAGTGAATGCTTTGAAGGGGAAGGCAATGTTATGGGATTCTTGGCTTGAAAGACTTTGTTGGTAAAGATGGCTTGTAGATAAACTGAATTGGGGGTTGGATGTGCTGTTATTGACTAATTGAGAAAATCTATAGTTTACAAGATATTACATTACAAGGTCGTTTAGACATGTTGCTGATGTCCATTGTTTGAGTACAATAATTGGTATGCAGTACACTTAGTTTGTTCTGCAATTAAAATTAAACTTAATTCTATAATGAGCTTTATTTGCAAATTATGTAGGATGAGTCAAGCAGACTGCAAAAAAACTTTTAGATTAGTTTTCCTTTTTGAGCAAATACTGAATGTAATGGATGAAGCGCATGTACGCATGCGCCAAACACGTCAGTTAAGGGGCTCACCTCATTGTATATGAAAGCCTGTATTCAATAAACTAATGGATATACTATGGGACACAGCGTCTTTCTTTCCTCTTCAAATACTGAATGTAAGCTAGCTGCAGATATTTATGCTCCGATGCACAATTTAGTGCATGCTCTAATCCGATATAGACACAAAGACTTGGACTGAACAAAAAATTTGAACTGTTTGCTAAATACTTACTTTGCTAATGCATGTTGGGGTCAGTCCTGGCTGCTGTATCTGTATTGTGATTCCATTAAGCTGAACTGCCCTGAGCAGGGGGTCTTATGGATAGCAGTACTGTTTTTTTTTTTTTTTTTAAATTAAACCACAACTGAACACCTAACATATCAAAATGATTTTATAGCTATGTGGATCTGGACAGATAACGGACTAGTTTTTAAAAATAAACCTGTATTTACAAAAGGTAAAATGAAGTGTCTATAGAATAAAGTATCTAGTACAGGAGGCCGTCAATGCAAGACACTGAGGGTGCTCAGCTGGTGAAGCTGCCTAAACCTTGAGCACAGTTTGAAATATAAATTGATAATTTTTAGCATGCATATACTGCTTTTGTTAACTTCCCAATTCAGCTTTAGCCATATCTGTCATAGGGTATACACAATCTATTCTATAATGTTGCCACAAAAAAGCATAGGTAAAATCACCTGTTAAATGTGGCCTTAGCCACTTAAAGGGACATTTATTGTAATTACCTTCCCTTATAATGTATTCCCAATTATCTGTTTTGCACATCAGAGTGTATCAAATTTGTTTTTAAATATATCCTTTTTGTCATTTAAAATAACTGCTTTGGCCAGTTGAAGCCTATGCAGAAAATATGAATAATTTAGTACTCTATAGAAATGCTATGTATACAAGAGGCAGCAATCAACTTTCCAGTGTGGGTGGAAGAAATCTCTACACCTTTTTCAATTGGTCTTTAAGTATTGGTCATTGTGTGCAGATAGAGGTGACGGTGAGATAAAAAGGCCTAAATGTATAGAGATAAGATTAGGGGGTCTATTTCTGCAGGCCCAGTATGTGGGTGTGTTCTTGAGAATAAGGAATTGAGGCTTCAATCTGCAAAAACAGCTGTCATTTTCCCATACATTTTGAACTCTGCACCTACTATAACAAGTAAGGTGGATCTATTTAAATAATTTAGTCTGTAAGAGTTGATTTAAATCATGAGTTTCTACATAGTTTTTCATTTTTATCTCCCCCTCCCCAGTTATAAGTTACTGATTTGGTTTTATACCATTAAAAATATAGTTCACCACCCAATCCTATATAATTAAAGGCCAAGTATGTTTGTAGAGACTGCGCGAGACAAACATACCTGGCTTAACTCCTTAATGACCAGCACCAATGCGCAGTAGAGACTGCACGAGGGCACTGCTGGTCGTTGAGCACTTAAGGACCTCTGCCGCGATCTCGCTAAAAGTAGCAAGATCGCACTATTTTTGAAGGCCCCACAAGTGGGACAGGGCAGAAATAGTCTTGCAGAGAGGGAAAAAAGTGTGTCCCTCTCTGCTTCGGTACCTCTGCAAGACTATTTCTGCACTGCCCCACTCATGGGGCATGCAGAAATAGCACAATCTCGCTACCTTTAGAGCGAGGTGTTTAACGACCAGCGGCGTCCTCGTGCAGTGTCTACTGCGCATCGGTGCTGGTTGTGTTAAGGCCAAGTATGTTTGTCCGACGCAGTCATGTGCAGTAGAGACTGCGCAAGACAAACATACCTGGCCTTAACCCCTTAACAACCAGCACTGATGCGCAGTAGAGATCTCTGCAGTGATCTCGTTAAAAGTAGAGAGATCACGCTATTTCTGCATGCCCCACCAGTGTTGCAGAGGTACCGAAGCAGAAAGGGACACTTTCCCTCTCTGCATCGGCGTGGGAGGGTTAGGAGGGACCACTACACTAATAGGTAGGACCGCTACACTACAGAAAAAATGTTTGCTAAGAGTGGCAGGGAGGGGGGAGGAGGTGGTACAGGGGGATCCTAGAGTGGAGTGGGGGGGATAAAGGCTAGGGAACAGATAGGAGGAGGGGTTTATCTTGGCCCGTGTACACGGGCTTTAACACTCGTAATTTTATAATCTCCAGTTTAACAGGTTAATCCTTTATATTTCAGCTGTACTTTATTGGATGGAAAAAAATATTAATTACCTCGATAATTCAAATAGTCTTATTTATAATATGAAATTCAAAGCATATGGTTTTCCTTATTGTAAAGTGAGTTTCCATGCCTCTCTGCTAATGGGCTAAACAAGGGTGTTCCATGGGTGTAGCTGAAATGTCTCCTTCAGGTCTGGTGTATTCTGTTTGGGGGGTGTACCCCTGCAGGTCTCGCTGAAAGGTGACGCGATGGTCAAAATACGCAAAACACTGATAGAAAAACACATGTATACTAAAATAGCCAAAAGCAGAGTAAATTGATTTGAGTTAGCTGCATTATTTATTTTTATAGTGCACCCGCTCCCAACTTTGCTCTCCCCAGGGAAGTTTCCTGCTTGCTCTTTTTCTTTTTATGGGAGGCATTCTGCAACTTGTAGGGACAGCACTTTTTTTTTTTTTTTTTTATAATTCCTTGAGGGCAACCCCTGCATGCGTCAGCATGGTTTTTCACGTCTGGCCAGGTGATATTTTGATCTGGGCCTTTATAATAAGCCTCATTATAGTCAGGTCTTATGTCTATTACAGGACGAATCTGCTATGAGACACGTTACAAGCTGTTGACATGCTATGCAAGGTATCGTCATAAGTGACATCAGAGAAGTACAGGTGGTTATTTGCAGGCTTTAAAAAGAATAAATGAGTAATGTTACTCATATACCAAATCTTTTTCTTTCTTTTCATGCAATAAACACTTTAAAGGGACAGAATACTCAAATATTTTCTATTTCTCAGGAGCCTGGGAGCCACTGGCGCCTATAATTTTACCCCTGGCTCCTAACTTTGTGGGTTATTTTCCATAGATCTATATACAGATACCATTGTCTGGCTACTATATATTCTTACTGGCTCAATTTTAAAACTGATTTCCTGACTCCTGCTTTAATGTGTTCCCAATAGTGTTTTTTTTTTTCTCATTTTTTTTTCTCATTTTTTTTTCTATTAACATCCTCCTTTACTAGGGATGCACCAAAATGAAAATTCTAGACTGAAACCGAAAATAAATATAAGACTTTTTTTATTATGTATGTATGTATGTGTCTCTATCATACATACACACACAGGCACTCATGATACAACATATAGGGACAGCACAATATACATAGCTCCGTGTATAGTGTACTGTATAGGGACAGCACAGTCTATATACACAGCTCTGCAGTCTGTTAATGACAGCAGTCTATAGTATACACACAGCTCTGCACAGTGTATAATGACAGCACAGTGTATACACACAGCTCTGCATAGTGTATACACACAGCTCTGCATAGTGTTTAGCAAACATCCTCAAACTTGGCCCTCCAGAGGTTTTGGAACTACATTTCCCATGATGCTCAGCTAGCTGATATGCTGGCTGAGCATCATGGGGAATGTAGTTCCAAAACCTCTGGAGGGCCAAGTTTGAGGATCTCTGGTGTATAGTGACAGCAGTGTATACACACAGCTCTCTGTATAGAGTATAGGGGCAGCACATTGTATACACACAGCAACCTGTATTGAGACAGCACAATACACTAGGTAGCTGTGTGCATACAACGTGCTGTCCCTATTGACTATACAGAGGGCTGTGAATAGTACTGTATATAGGTGCTTCCAAAGATGCTGTCTGTTTCAACTAAACTTATGGCCACCATTGCAGATGTTACACAGAATCTTCATTCTGCTCATATATTTGCCCATAAACAGTGCTCCCAAACCATTTGCTTATATCTGTGCCACTGGGATATAGAACGACATCTGTTTTGTTTAATTATTTAGTCCAACTGACATTTTACTTAGACTCAAGACATTTCTGGCATAACTATTTTATTAAAGGGACAGTCAACACCTACTTTAACATGTTTTGATATTGAAAATAAAAAAACGGAGGTCCGCCTACACTATACCCCTCCTGCCTTGCTTCTGTCCTAGAGCGTGCAATTTCTGTCCGAGGACTGGATTCTGATTTGCTTATCAGTTGAAGAAGGCAGCTACGTAATGGTGGGGGGAGTTCGACATCCATATTTACCGGGTATTAGAGTAGCTAGCGACGCTGATTAGGACAGAAGCAAGGCAGGAGGGGTATAGTGTAGGCGGACCTCCGTTTTTTTATTTTTTTTTATTTTCAATATCAAAACATGTTAAAGTGTTGACTGTCCCTTTAAACTTTTTAATTGCGAAATGTAGAGCTGCACATTCTCCTTTGTTTTCTACAAGATGCACAGGCATTTTTCAAAGCTTTCACTTGTAAAAGGTCTTCTGAAGGCAGCATTGGATCATTCTGGGTAAAATTATTAATTTTTACCCAGAATGATTCAATGATCCAATGCTGCCTTCAGAAGACCTCACAAGTGACAGCTTTGAGAAATGCCTGTGTATCTTGTAGAGAACTAAGGAGAATGTGCAACATTTGCAATTAAAAAGATTAATAAATCAATATAGTTGTGCCCAGAATGTCTGCAAGAGGTGCAAAGCTCCCTCACAGTTCAGTCTATCAGTGTATGGATGACTGTAATGCACAGGGGAAAGCTTATTCATTAGTAACAGTAGTAGCCACATTTGATGATTGGTGTGTCATAAAAGAGGATCAAAGGACCCCCCTCACAGTTCAATCTATCAGTGTGGATGTAATGTACAGGGAAATCAAAGTTCAGAAGTAACAGTAGCCCCATTTGTGTCATGAGACACAAATTGGGCTACTGTTACTTCTGAGCTTTGATTCCCCTGTGCATTACATCCATAGACTAAACTGCGGTAAATTAAGCCATTCTAGTTCCTAACTTCCTAAGTTACTTCTTACCAGTGCACGCACCCTCTGCTAAACGTGAGTGACACGTACCGACATGTGACTATGCGCCGACAAGGCACTTAGAATACTGTGGCTTCCAGGATGCCGATGAACTTCCTGGTATGATAGACGTGCCGTGCAAGGGCTCCAGAGATGTAATGGTTATGATTACAAAAAGGAAAAAAGCCGCTACTGAGCAATAGTGAAAAACATACTTTATTCCAAAAAATAAAAATTTATAAAGTGTTTTTCACTATTGCTCAGTAGGGGCTTTTTGCCTACGGACAAGCATTTTTTTTCCTCCGCTTTATCTAGCCTGCTCCACTCCACCTCTTTTTGGCTCAGACCTTCCTCTTCTCACACACGCTGGATATCGCAGGGGCATTTAATACTCCACGTCCCCATGATTTGTGCTGACTCTGGTGAGGCATGTTGAAGCTCAATAATTTTCATCCGCTTTGCGCTCTTTTCGTCGAAATGGAATAGGGCCATTTTCTGCCGAAAATTTCGGTGCATCCCTATTCTTTACATAGCTTTTCTATTATCGGTACTTAAAGTGATGGTAACTCCTAGCGTTTGTGAAAAGCTAGGATTTACCAGTGGAACAAATAAAGGGGACTTTCGGTCGTGAAGTGTAAAACAAAAGTATATTTGTCTGAAGCATTAGCCGCACTGAGCTCCTGAGGCAGCCCACGGCAGAACGCTATTTTGTTGTGAGGTGACATTTCCCCCTCTTAGCCAATAGCTGTGCGGCCACCTGGCGACATGCTGGATTGCTAGCACGCTATTGGTTAAGAGGTGGAAATGTCACCTCACAGAATGGCGTTCTGCTGTGGGCTGCCTGAGGTGCACAGCGGCGAAAGCTTCAGACAAAGGAGCTTTCAGCATGAAGTATTTTATACTTCATCACTGAAAATCCCCCTTATTTGTTCCACTGGTAAATCCTAGCTATTCTCAAATGCTAGGATTTACCATCACTTTAAAGGGACACAACGCAATTTTTTTCTTTTGTGATTCAGAGCATGCAATTTTAAGCAACTTTCTAATTTACTCCTATTATCAAATTTTCTTTGTTCTCTTGCTATCTTTATTTGAAAAAAAAATGCATCTAAGCTTTATTTTTGGTTCAGTACTATGGACAGCACTTTTTAATGGTGGATGAATTTATCCACCAATCAGCAAGAACCCAGGCTGTTCACCAAAAATGGGCCGGCATCTAAACTTACTCTTGCATTTCAAATAAAAATACCAAGAGAATGAAGAAAATGTGATAATAGGAGTAAATTAGAAAGTTGTTTAAAATCTCATGCTCTATCTGAATTACGAAAGAGAAAATTTGGGTTCAGTGTCCCTTTAAGTGCTAACATTTTTAATATAGTTTGGGGATACAGGACAAAATAAAGATAAATTGACTATCTGTATTCAACTTAATACACTCCAGCAGGTAAAATGGATCATTGGAAACACATTGAAGAGAAAAGAGTAAATCTTCTTTTTAAAACATTTTCCTGGTGTTCATGAAATCATAATTTTGTTTCTAACAAAATAGAAATTAATTTTATCACTATAATGGCTCTTTAAAGGGATATGAAACCCCCGAAAAAATATTTTATTTAGACAGTGCATACTATTTTAAAAAAGTTTTTAATTTACTTGTATCACATTTTCTTTGTTCCCATGATATTCTATGTTAGAGATACCTAGGTAGGCATCTGAAGCACTAAATGGCAGGACATAGTGCTACCATCTAGTGCTCTTGTAAATGGAAAACATTCTGGCAAGACTGCTATATAGTGCTCGAGAAATGGTCTGGCTCCTAAGCTTATGTCCCTGTTTTTAAACAAGTTAGCAAGAGAACGTAGAATAATTGATAATAGAAGTAAATTACAAAGTTGTTTAAAATCACATGCTCCACCTGAATCATGAAAAAAAAAAATGGGTTTCATATCCCTTTAAGTGTAATCCAAAGTAGAATTTTATAGGATACTTTAAGGCACATTAAGTACAAAATGTTACTTTTTTTTTTTTTGTTTTTTTTTGTTTTCACACATGGTTTATAAAATAACTTAACATGTTTCTCCTTAATTACAAATTAATAATTAGGCAGCAGATAAAGAAGGGGAGGAGAAATACACAACATTATACCCAAACCTGTACATGGTAGTGCTTTTAATCTCCTTACTGCTTAAGATACTACTTTGTTGGCTGAGGCTTTGCCAGGGATATTTATATAAATAGATTTACATTTTAAAATCAAATTGCTATAAAAGCAACATCTGCAATTCCTTGGCATAAGAGTGCTGAACGGAGCAAAGCTGTGCGGGGTCTCCATCTTCTTTCGGGGGGGGGGGGGGTGGAAAAGAGGTGTCAAGCGGTCACGTCTCTTAATGATGCCCTCTTATATTGGTGGTATCCACTGTTCCAACCATGTACAACCTTGGTTTCTTGACCCAGAAGTTCTTGCTCAGCTTCGTGTATTTCCTCTGCAGGGTCATAGCTATATAGCGGCAGCAGATGATGCCTGAGTCGATCAACTCTTTTTCTCTTCTTTATATACATGATCACAGCAACTACTACACCAAGCACAGTGATAAGGAAGAAAGGCACCAGCACAATCCCTCCCATAGAGTCACCAGTGATATTACTGGGTCCCAAATCAGTGGAATTCTTCATAACTGCTATAATGTGGACATGAGGATTGGTCAACAATGTGTTCTTGTGGCAGACGGAAATACATAACAGAGAGAAGAAGCAGACACCAATAGGTAATACACACAATAAAGAACGGATCGCCGAGCTTATTATCTAATTCACCCACAAAATGTTACTTTTATGAATCAGTGTACAGTTGTAAACATTTTTCCAATCACCTTCTGTTATAATATTTGCTTCATTCTGTTGGTATCCTTTAATGAAGGAGCAGCAATGCACTACTGGGCGCTAGCTGAACATATTGGGTGAGCCAATGACTAGTGTAGCCATCAATCAGCAGCTTGCTCCCAGTATTGCCCTGTTGCTCTTGAGCTTACCTAAGGATGATTATCATCAGATTCTTAAAGATAAAAGGAAACTAGATAATAGAAGAAAATGTGAAAGTTGTTTAAATTGTTTACCATGAATTGTGAAAGTTAAATTGACTTCACTGTCCCAGTTTGGTGCCTCAGCATTTTTATTAGCTCTTCCAATCGTGTTCACCAAGCATGGGGGGAGGGGGGCATTGGGCGCCAGAAGTAAATTAGGTTCAGATACTACCTGATTCCTATGATCTAGTCTTGCAGAAATGTATAATTGGCTAACTTAGAACTGCTATTTATAGTGACACTGACCAATATATTTGCCTTTAATTAGCTTTAGTCTTTATCATGTTCCTTAAAAATGGCAGTAATGCAGTGTGTAAAATTCTGCACTCACTAGACGGATCTTTTAAAGGGACACTTAAGTCAAAATAAACTTGATGATTCAGAGCATGCAGTTTTAAGACACTTTCCAATTTACTTCCATTATAAAAAAAATGTATTCACATTTTCTGGGGACTAAGATCTTACTGAGCGTGTGCTCAACCTGGGAACGAACAATAGCATAATAGCTTGTTCTATGGCTAGTTACCACCCAGGAAGCAGCCTCTTTTTGCTCAACATGTGCCTTTCACAGAGAAGAACTTTCCTGAAGCATCAGTCTGATCCTGACTTAACAGTACAGTCCAGCCCCGAAATACCAGGCAATCCCTCTCTGAATGAGAGAAACGGCAAAACCCCAGACGTACGTTTTGGCCTAGTGTGGGCCTAGTCAGTGAGGTGCAGCCATATCCCTCTAGGCACACTGAGCAACAGGTCCACGTCTGGATTCCCGCATCACACTTAGGGAGACTTCCTTAAAGGGACACAAAACCCTAAAATTTTCTTTCATTATTCAGATAGAGAATACAAATTTAAAAAACATTACAATTTACTTCTATTATTTTGCTTCATTATTTAGATATTCTTAGTTGAAGAAAAAGCAATGCACATAGGTGAGCCAATCACACAAGGCTTCTATGTGCAGGAACCAATCAGCAGCTACTAAGCCTATCTAGATAAGCTTTTTAGCAAAGAATATCAAGAGAATAAAACAAATTGGATAATAGAAGTAAACTAGAAAGTTGTTTAAAATTGCATGCTCTTTCTAAATCATGAAAGAAAAAAATGTGGGTTTTTATGTCCCTTTAAGTGTCATAAGGCACATGTTGAGCAAAAAGAGGTTGCTTTTTGGGTGGTAACTAACCATAGAACAAGTTATTATGCTATTGTTCGTTCCCAGGTTGAGCGCTTTTCTCTTTTTTTTTTTTTTTAATCTGATTGGCTGTCTGTCACATGATACAAGGGTCCAGAAAATTTAGTGAAAAAATAAATTTGATAGAAAAAAAAAATTCTGCTTATTTGAAATTCAGAATAGGTGTTATTGCCTGTTTTTATTATGCACTTGTTAATTATGCAATTCTACTGCATTTAGTGTTTGTTTACTTCAAATGTATTTGTTTTAACTAATCTGTACTATAGACAGATGTCAGACTATTAACAAATATCCAAGCAATGTTAGTTTAGAATTTGATCAAATATCTCAAGTTGGTAACAAACTGTTAAATTCTTAAAGGCTGTTGAAGACAGAGCTTGACCAGATTAAATCAAATTCAGAGGCAGATAAAGTTAGGAGTTAGCTATAAATTTAGAAACCATGAAAGTTTATTTTTTACATTGACTTGTGGAACAATGAAACCTAGAAGTTAGGTGTAACATTCTAGGAACTGTTCCTGGAATTTGTTATTTAAAGGGACATACCCACTTGTATGTCAAACCAACAGATTACCAATTTGTGTGTGGTTTGATCAGCATTCTCCTTGATTTTAATCAAACCTGCTAGAAAGTTATTTTTCTCATTAGATTTCTAAGAAAAGTCACAATTATACCATTAATTTCTGATGCTAAATAAAGCATAATTTTAAACAATTGTCCTTTGCATATATTTCACAATTTCATTTGATTCAAAAGCTTCCTGGGACGTTTCTTTGTGTGCAGTTCCTCTTGTGTAACTTATCAGTGTGCAGTTTTTATATTTGCTAGATTTAGCAACCCTGTATATACTGCAGATCCTTTTTTATGTGATCTCACTTTACTTATTTGCTAATGTATAAATGCTCTTTATCTCTAGAGCTAGCCCACATGGTTTGGTTCTAGTTCTAAATTGACAATGGGTAATATATTGTTCCTGAAATATTCTCCCTATGGCTGTAGTCCTACAAAAAGAGCATTATATTTATATAAGAGCTATATAATAGCAGTGGGCCTTGGGTAGGCAAAAGCTCCATGTGCCAGATAGACTAACAGATGAACAGTATGCATAAAAACACCACCAGTGTGACTTGTTTATATAATAAGAGCTGTCTCCGAAGGTTTGTTCATTGCACTCATTCATTTTTAAACCAAACATTTTCTCTGCTTGAACACGAAGTCTAACATTTACTGCGTCTGGTTGCCTTTAAAAGGATATGAAACTCACATCCGGAGCACTATATGGCAGGAAATAGGTCTGCCATCTAGTGATAATTCTTGCAAAACTGCTGCCATAAAGTACTCCAAAAATGGGCTGGCTCCTAAGCATACATAGCTGATTTTCAACAACGGATGCAAATTGAACAAAGTAAATTAGAAAGCTGTTTAAAATCGCATATTCTTTGTGAATGACAAAAGAAAAATGTTGTTTCATATCTCTTTAATTTAACCCTGGTCAGTGTTGATTGGCTTTGAAGCTGCATATTGGCATCTTTTTTTTTTTTTTCTCAGTTTGTGTACTTTGTCAAGCAGAAATTCTATTTTTTCACTATTTTTTTTTTCTATTTTTTTTGTCTTCAATTTGCTTTTTGCCTCCTTCAGTTCTTCAAAAACTAAGATTGTTGCGTGAGATTTACATGGTTAAATAGTTCATCTATAGCAAATTGAGGAAAGAGGGGGAAACAAGGCCAGGTTCTGCTTATTCATTTATTTATAATTAACATGAGAAATAGACCAACATTAGTGAAAAAAAACTAATTTTGTTTTCATGGGAAAAAGTTCAGTATGGGGAAGAAACCGAAGGTTGGTTTTACAATCTTCAAATGTACATTAGTCTGAGGAAACTATCCTTGTAATTTAAATAAAGATTACAGCAACTGCCTGTTAATATTTCAAGCCTGTTTTCCCATGTAGTTTTGATAATGGTTTGTAGGGCACATATTCCCCAGCTTTGCGCACCCAACATTATGTTAATATACTTTATAACATTTAACCCCTTAATGACCGGACCATTTTTCAGTTTTCTTACCCTTAATGACAATGGCTATTTTTACATTTCTGCAGTGTTTGTGTTTAGCTGTAATTTTCCTCTTACTCATTTACTGTACCCACACATTATATACCGTTTTTCTCGCCATTAAATGGACTTTCTAAAGATACCATTTTTTTCATCACATCTTATAATTTAATATAAAAAATATATAAAATATGAGGAAAAAATGGAAAAAAACACACTTTTTCTAACTTTGACCTCCAAAATGTTACACATCTACAACCACCAAAAAACACCCATGCTAAATAGTTTCTAAATTTTGTCCTGAGTTTAGAAATACCCAATGGTTACATGTTGTTTGCTTTTTTTGCAAGTTATAGGGCAATAAGTACAAGTAGAACTTTGCTATTTCTAAACCACTTTTTTCAAAATTAGCGCTAGTTACATTGGAACACTGATATCTGTCCGGAATCCCTGAATATCCCTTGACATGTATATATTTTTTTTTAGAAGACAACCCAAAGTATTGATTTATGCCCATTTTGGTATATTTCATGCCACCATTTCACTGCCAAATGCGAGCAAATAAAAAAAATTGTTCACTTTTTCACAAATTTTGTCACAAACTTTAGGTTTCTCACTGAAATTATTTACAAACAGTTTGTGCAATTATGGCACAAATGGTTGTAAATGCTTCTCTGGGATCCCCTTTGTTCAGAAATAGCAGACATATATGGCTTTGGCGTTGCTTTTTGGTAATTAGAAGGCCGCTAAATGCAGCTGCGCACCACACGTGTATTATGCCCAGCAGTGAAGGGGTTAATTAGGGATCTTGTAGGGACCTTGAAGGGTTAATTTTAGCTTTAGTGTAGTGTAGTAGACAACCCAAAGTATTGATCTAGGCCCATTTTGGTATATTTCATGCCACCATTTCACCGCCAAATGCGAGCAAATAAAAAAAAGTGACATT
This sequence comes from Bombina bombina, assembly GCF_027579735.1. Classification (NCBI taxonomy): domain Eukaryota; kingdom Metazoa; phylum Chordata; class Amphibia; order Anura; family Bombinatoridae; genus Bombina; species Bombina bombina. The sequence continues at coordinate 417,852,994 of NC_069501.1, forward strand.
TTTCACAATTTTAGGTTTCTCACTTAAATTATTTACAAACAGCTTGTGCAATTATGGCACAAATGGTTGTAAATGCTTCTCTGGGATCTCCTTTGTTCATAAATAGCAGACATATATGGCTTTGGCGTTGCTTTTTGGCAATTAGGAGGCCGCTAAATGCTGCTGCGCACCACACTTGTATTAAGCCCAGCAGTGAAGGGGTTAATTAGGTAGCTTGTAGAGAGCTTGCAGGGTTAATTTTAGCTTTAGTGTAGAGATCAACCTCCCACCTGACACATCCCACCCCCTGATCCCTCCCAGACAGCTCTCTTCCCTCCCCCACCCCACAATTGTCCCCGCCATCTTAAGTACTGGCAGAAAGTCTGCCAGTACTAAAATAAAAGGTGTGTTTTTTTTTTTTTTTTTTTTTTTTTTTTTTTAATTATTCAGCTGTGATGGACCCCTGCCTTAACCCCCAACCTCCCTGATCCCCCCCAAACACCTCTCTAACCCTCCCCACCTACCTAATTGCCACCATCTTGGGTACTGGCAGCTGTCTGCCAGTACCCAGTTTCCCCCCCCCAAAAAAGTGTTTTGTTTTGTGACATGTTTTATTTTTTCTGTAGTGTAGCTGCCCCAACCACCCCCCCCCCCACCCCCCCCAGATCCAGATCCTGATCAAGTGTAGCTGCCCCAACCACCCCCCCCCCCGATCCAGATCCTTACCTAAATTCATTGGTGGCAGTGCCAGTGATTGCTGCGCGCGCGTGCACGCAGCCCCCGCACGCTCCCGGCATCCGGCGTGCACAATACACTTGAAGGAACCGGATGCCGGGTAGCGATGGGCCGCCCACCCTCCTCCCTGTAAGCTCCCACCAACGAACGGCCGCATCGCTACCGGTGCAGAGAGGGCCACAGAGTGGCTCTCTCTGCATCGGATGCTTTCTAAAGGGTATTGCAGGATGCCTCAATATCGAGGCATCACTGCAATACCCTGAGAGCTGCTGGAAGCGATTGCGATCGCTTCCAGCACTCTTAGACAAGTGACGTACATTGTCACTAACTGCAAGTTTTTGCAGGACGTACCTGGTACGTCACTTGTCATTAAGGGGTTAAACCTCTGAATTTCTGCCTGTTTCTAAATCACTACAGACAGCCTCTTATCATATGCTTTTTTATTTGCTTTTCTATGTGTGCCATATAGATAACTTTGTGCTCTCTCCCGTGGAGTTGTGCAGGACACTGCACTAATTGGCTAAAATGCAAGTCGATAGATAACCATGTGATAAGGGGGCTGTCAGAAGAGACTTAGATACAAAGTAATCAGAGGTAAAAATGATATTAATATAACCATGTTGCCTATGCAAAACTGTGGAATGGGTAAGAAAGGGATTATCTATAGTTTTAAAACAATGACAATTTTATTGTTGACTGTCCTTTCATGCTCTGAAGATGGCAATTTTTAGAAGTTGAAACAAACCCTCTCAGAATGCATTCATATCCCTAAACTGTGTGAAGAATTCTAGTATAAAAAAATCCCAAAGTGATGGAAAGTCCTAGCGTTTGTGAAAAGCTAGGATTTACCATTGGAACAAATAAAGGGAGGCTTTCATTCATGAAATATAAAATACTTAATGCTGAAGCTTCTTTATTTGTTCCAAGCGATCACCTTCATTGAGCTGCTAAGACAGCCCACCGGCAGAACGCTTTCTTCGCTATCTGGCAGAGAGGTGACGTTTCCACCTCTTAGCCAATAGCATTGTGGGAAATCCGGCTTGGCACCACAATAGTCATGTTACAATGGTAAATTCTTGCGTTTCAGAAACTCTAGGATTTACCATCACTTTAATAAACAGAAGTCAACTTTCTGGCTTTACTAAGCATTTGAGAAAAGAACAGATACAGCAGTAGGCAAATGCAGTATTCAAAAAGTCTTCATACATAGTGCTTCTTAAATCAAGACTGAACTTTTCTTGCTAAGAGTAGGCGCATTATCTTAAAAAATTGTGTTTGTTAACATTTGAATGATAGGAAGCACCTGATCACCTAGAACAGGGGTCAGCAACCTTGGCTCTCCAGATGTTTTAGAACTACATTTTCCATGATGCTTAAGTGTATTTTAGCTGCCTAAGCATCATGGGAAATA
>NC_069501.1:417860118-417880317 GCF_027579735.1 Bombina bombina
TATCTGATTAGTATCCGCTTAATATCCAATAATTCCAAAATTTTAAAAATTGATCATGATTAGCCATTATTTGCACATATTATTAAAGGGACATTCAATTCAAAATTGGAATCAACATGGATGCTTTTCAGTTTTGGATAGCTGTAAACATCTAGTTAGCCAATCACAAGAGACAAATGTGTGCAGGCACCAATCAGTGGCTAGCTTCCACTAGTATAGGATATATGCGTATTCTTTTTCAAAAAGGGATACAAAGCACATATGAAATAGAAGTTAATTTAAAATTGTCTTAAAATTACATGCCCTATCTGAATTTTGCAAGTTTAATTTTGATTTTCCTATCCCTTTAAGTTATGCAATTTAATTTGTGCTTTGGAAATCAGAAAATGAAATAAAAAATAAGACTGTCCCCAACCCACTACTTTATAATGCCACACGACTGGCAATATTTTCTGTGGAGAACCCTGGTAAGGAGACTGTTAAATGGACATGAATCCCCTACATTTCTTTCTATAGGTTTTTTTTTAAATGTTTCAAATTTGCTTTGTCCTGTGTTGAAGAGATATCTAGATAGGTAGCATGCACATGTCTAGAGAAAAACGTGCTGCCATTTAGTGCTCTTGCTAATGTGTGCACATATGGCTGTCGTTTTGCTAGAATGTTACACTCCTGAGCTCACCTTCCTGTTTTTCAACAATATCCCAAGAAAACAGTCAATTTGATAATGGAAGTAAAGTGGAACATTGGTTAAAATTGTATGTTCTGGGCGGAGCTTAGCCACGCAGGCGAATGGCTGTGTTTTGAACAAGCTCCTGAATTCTCTGGCAGTACAGCAAGATAAATATGGCATTTCCCTAGCCCACTTCCCCAAACTTATGGGGGATAACAAGGTACATCTCCCTGCCTAGCTGGACTTTGTAAATTCTGTCTGTCTGCCCTGGTATATCCCTCGAGAGGAGCAGGGGGGCCCGGAGCACACAGACCGGACGGAGCGGGAGACCTCTTGCACCGGACCTACCATCACAGACACCACTTGCCGCCCTTAATCCGGATACACAGAGCGGGTGAGGAGGCACAGAGGAGAGAAACGGTCTGGAGCCAGTGGCGAGGAGTGCGGAGATGATATTGCAGCCGCCGCTGCAGGGTAAGAAACAAGCATAAATACACGCACCGCCACGTGGCCACACTACATGCGCTCCGCTCCCTATATACCGCTCTCCCTGCATATATAACCCACTGGGACTGGACTTGGGCAGCTCTAGGGCTGAATCCATGTCACCAACATACCACCTATCGGATGTGAGACCCTCTAACACATGCACCTTTGCGAAGAACGCTGCGCAGTACTGTGGCACTATCCTCCATCTTGTCAGCTCATAAACAACACAGCATCCCTTATCAGAGCAAAGCGATCACAGCATTGACCACCACGCTTCACTCTGGCTGAGCATCCTAGCCATCTTAATATCGTAACCTCAGGTTTATTGAATACTTTCTGCACATAGAAAAGGGGAAGAAAAATAATCTATAAATAAAAAAAAAAAAAACATATAAAAAAAAAAAAAAAAAAAAAAAAGCAGGCAAGATCCGCTCACACATTCTCCTGGAACAGGGGCCTGCTCAGTTATGCCTTGCAAAAAAAATAATAAAACAGATAAAAACACGCCTGTCCGCACTCTGAGTGGCTACCTAAAACAAGTGGAACACAACACTTTGGAGAATCAGTGCAGCACAGACTCCCACCAAACTGCACCTCTACCACCTTTGCAAATCACAGACACACAAATCATGCAGCACATTACAAGGGAAGACCTACAGCAACTCTCTTCAAAAGAGGACATTAAAAATGCAGTCAAAGAAATGAGAGATTTATTTAATGACCTCAGGAAAGATATAGGCTCACTAGATACCAGGCTGACTCACACTGAAGCTAGACAAGCTGACACCACCACAACAGTCACACAGATGCAACTTGAAATTCAACAACAGTCAGAGACTATACAAATATTATCCGACAAAATAGAAGACCTGGACAATAGGGGGCGCCGCAACAATTTGAGAATCAGAGGTGTCTCAGAAACTATACACCCTCCAGCCATAGAGGGGTATTTACAAAGCCTGTTTCGCACACTTAAAGACACCCCGACATCTCCTGAACTACCTTTGGAACGAGCACATAGGGCTCTGCGAGCCAGGCCTCCCCCAAAGGCACCCCCCAGAGACATTATAGTCCGTTTTCTAAATTTTAAAGACAAAGAGGAGGTACTCAACTGTGCACGCAACAAGCAACCAGTCCAGCACGCAGGCGAAGAACTACAGATTTTCTCTGACCTCTCTCCAACTACACTACTAAAAAGAAGGGAGCTAGCCCCTATAACATCGAAGCTAAGGGCTCACAAAATCCAATACCGCTGGGGCTTTCCTGTATCTCTAATCGCAACAGGGAACAACAAGACAGCAGTTTTTCGACCTGGCTCAGATGCTCGGGCCTTCTTGTCCAGTCTTTCAATAGAAGATGAAACTCGCCCACAGAACGCTGGGCTGGAGGCCTCTACCTCAGTCTCCTGAAGCTTGAAACGGTTTAACCACACACTATCTGCAGTGACGGGTGGCCATGCCATCCGATTCTGACACTCCAGTATCCTTTAACTATTATCGAGATGGGAGGGGTTGGGGACTCCCCCCCCCCCACCTGTAAACAGGGAGACCCTGATGTTACGGGACTGAACTGCTTCTCCACAGTTATCAGGGGTTCGCCCTGGGCCTGTGACGGGTGCTTGGGGTGACGGAGAAACACAGATCTATTTCAAGAGTTATCTTTATTGCAAAGTGTTTATAGTTTAATATACGCATGCGTTGTCTAGTTATAACACTGACACAGAAAATTTCATGCACTTATGTTGTTGTTTGAATAGGTTTATGATGCTGCCCCATTGGGCAAAGTCTCGTGATGACAATGTAATTGACTGCCTTGTTTTCCCCTCCTTCCCACCCTTGCTCTTCCCTCCCCCCCCCCCATTTCCCCCTCCTTCCTTTGTCCTCCCCTCCCCCCCCCCTCTTTCCCCTTTACTCTGGGCCCTCAACGAGTTTGTGTGATACAAAAAACCATAGAGCTGCTTCAAAAATTACGTTTTATAATTGAATGGCTATATATGTCTATCCGCAGAAGTAGGCCACCTCAACTACTAGTTTTCAAAAAAAAAAAAAAAAAAAAAAAAAAAAAAATAATAAAAAAAAAAAAAAAAAAATAAAATAAAAAAAAAAAAAAAAAATATATATTACAGTACGCCCTGAACCCACAATAGATTCAAGAGGTGACACAGAAACATTAGGCTACTCTAAAAGTGATTCTCACTGCTATATGGTTACAGCTTGTAGTATGTATGTGTTTAATAACTATGCCGTTGACTCTGAAAATATCCTTTTCTTATGTTGAGACTTGAAAACAATTATGCTTCTACTCTGTTGGGCACAACCTCACGTAAATAATGTAACAAATATCCTTGCTCCCTCCTCTCCCCCTCCCTCCATTCCCATCTTCCGGCCCCCTCCTCTCCCTCCCTCCCTCCCTCCCTCGTACTTCCCTCTTCCCCCCTAATACTCTGGGTCTTATATGAGTCTTTGAGGCGAATAGAATTACAAAAACACCTCAGAAGGCACACTCTACTGCTCAATAGCTATAGTTAATTTAGCAAATGATAGCTAGTGTCGCTGATGACACGGAAAACTGCACTTATTTTTGATGATATTTAAAAATTGTTCATGTTGATACTCTGTTAAGCATAGTTGTGTGATTATAAAGTAATTGATTATTTTGTATACCCCTTCCCCAGTAGTCCTTCTCCTCCCCTCTCTCCTTTCCCTTTCCCATTCACCCTTTCCCTTCCCTACCTCCCCCCCTCCACTCCTCCCTTCCCCTCCCCCCCTTCCCCCCACCCTCCCTTCACCCCTCCCCTACCCAATCCCCTTCCGCCCCCTCTTACCACCCTCCCCTTTCCCTCTCCCTCCCCTATCCTCCCTCCCCTTCCCCTCTCCCCCCTTTTTTCCCTCTTCCTCCATTCCTTCCCTCACCTTTCCCTTTTTTCTACCTTCCTTTCTCCATCCTTACTTTTTTCCCCCTCTTCCCTCCCTACTTGCCTCTTTTCCCCACTCCCCTTCCCTTACCTGATGCCATATCAGTAACACCTTCAGGGCCTGGGAATTCCCACACCCTGGAAATATTTAATGACGTAATAAAGTTTGTACTTGCCAGAGGATTACTATCCCTTTCTCACCTCTACTTCTACACGGGTGGTTCCTTTTAACGACCCGAGTAGCTGCTACTTCCTTCACTTCAACAGAGACCTCTCTCTTTTTCTTTCCCCTTGTCTTATTACTCTTCATCCCACTTTCGTCCACTTCTTTTAGTTGTCTGCTCTACGTTAGGCAACTCTTGTTTTTCTTCTCCCCTGCAGTGTACCCTCCCTCTCTGCGCTCACTTGCTTTCCACCTCACTCTCTCTCCCCCCTTTTTTTTTTTTTTTTTTTTTTTTTTTTGTCCTCCCACACAAGATGTCACATTCACAAAGTAAGTTTGGCCTACATAGCCTTAATCTCACCACAATAAATGCAAAAGGTCTTAATGACCCAGGTAAAAGATCGATAGCAATGAGAGAACTTGGCAAATTGCACAGTCATATTCTTTTTCTCCAAGAGACCCATTTCCGCAAGGGCAGAGAGCCAAAGTGGAACCCTAAACAGTACCCAATAGCGCTATTTGCCTCGGGTAACTCTAAGAAATGCGGAGTGGGCATCCTAGTTCATCACTCCATCCCATTAAAAATCTCACATATAGAAAGAGACCCCGAGGGTAGATATTTACTTTTAACTGGTACGCTCTATGACCACCCACTGACACTAGCCACACTTTATGCTCCAAACTCAGACCAACACCATTATATGAAAAAAATCTCGAAACTAATATTAGACTTTGCCAAGGGCCCCACTTTCTTATCGGGTGACCTTAACGTACCGCTTGACGCAAGCGTCGATACATCTAATGGCTCAGCCAGTATCCCCAGTAAAATTACTAAATCAGTTAGATCAACTATCACAAATCTACAATTACATGACGTATGGAGAACACTTCATCCAACTGACAAAGACTACACATATTACTCTCCACCACACAACAAATACTCCCGAATAGACTACTTCCTCTTTGATTCCATTGGGCTTGACATGGTAACTAAAAGCACAATTGGTCCTATCACGTGGTCGGATCACGCCCCATTAACCTGCAACATACAATGGCCGGACATACCCCCCACAACGTACATATGGAAATTGGATGATCTCCTACTAGAAAACCCAGAGATAAAAGCAGACATCCAGAAATCCATTTTAGACTACCTAAAACATAATGACCCTAAACACACTTCTATCACATCTTTCTGGGAAGCACACAAGTGCGTTGTTCGAGGAGAATTCCTCAAACACAAGGCCCGCCTGATTAGACAGCGAAACCTGAAACACAAACAAATTCTAGACCACATAGTTGACCTAGAAACCACCCATAAAAGTGACCCTAACAATAAAGAGGTTAGCAAATCCTTAGATTGTGCTAAACAACAACTCAAAAAACACCAACTCGAGACCTTTCACCGTAAACTGATGGTAACAAAACAACTATATTACGAAGGGGGTAACAAACCAGGCAAATTGTTAGCCAGAAGTATACGCAGAGAGCAACTCAAATCACATATTCACTTCATACAGGACTTGGATGGTACAGCGTTGAAGGGAAGCAAGCAAATAGCGAACTCCTTCCACGCTTACTACTCTAAGCTCTACAACATTGCACACAAGCAAGACTTGTCACACCAAGCTAATCACACAACCGACAGGCAAAAATCAATAGACAACTACTTATCCAAAATAGGACTACCCCGACTGAGCGGCGAGGATAGGGACTCCCTCGACGCTCCTATCACCATCGATGAACTCTCCCAGGCCATAAAAGACCTCCCTGGTGGGAAGAGCCCTGGCCCAGATGGGTTTACTCCTAGATACTACAGGACATTCCTGGAGATTCTGGGACCTCCCATGCTAAACCTATTTAACTCTCTTATACACGAACCGGCACTTGCAAGCTCGATGCTAGAGGCCCATATTGCGGTCATACCTAAGCCCGGAAAGCCCCCTACTTCCCCTTCCAATTTTCGCCCTATCTCCTTGCTCAACTCTGACGTGAAGATCTTTGCCAAGGTTTTGGCAAAGAGACTTAACAAATTCCTTCCCGATCTGGTCGATTCCGACCAGGTCGGTTTTATACCCGGCCGAGAAGCTCGTGACAATACGAACAAGGTGATTCAACTAATCAACCACGCCCAAATCGGAGGCACGCCCATGGTCCTCTTTTCGACCGACGCGGAGAAGGCCTTCGACCGCGTCGATTGGCTTTTTCTGCGCCGAGTCATGACAGCCATGAACTTTGGCGAACCCTTTATTAATATGGCTTTCGCATTATACTCAAAACCAAACGCACGAATTCGGGTTAATGGCACGCTCTCAGAAACTTTTAAAATCACGAACGGGACTAGGCAGGGTTGCCCCCTATCCCCGCTTCTTTTTGCTCTGTCTATTGAAGCGCTAGCGCACAAGGTGAGAGAGAACACACTGATCACGGGGCTGCGAGTTGGCGAAATCGAAATTAAACAAGCGCTCTATGCGGATGACATTCTGTACACACTCACAGATGTGGAAACATCTGTTCCAGAGCTACTGCGCGAACTAGAGCAATACGGGAGACTTTCAAACTTCCACTTAAACTTATCTAAATCCGAATTATTGAATATTAATGCCCCTTCAGAACATATACAGAACTTAGCCTTAACTCACAAGATCACAATAGCACCTTCCAAGCTGAAGTATTTGGGTATATACCTATCTGCCAATTCAGCTGACCTCTTCAAAAACAATTATTTAACAATAAAAAAGGAAATTACCAATGACTTATCCTCCTGGAGAAATAAAATGTTGTCATGGCTAGGGAAAATTGGCTTAATCAAAATGAATATTTTACCCCGCATTCTTTACATAATGCAAACGGTTCCTATCTCCTTACCCAAAGACTTTATAGCCCAATTACAACGCTCCATTGAACAGTTTGTATGGTCTGGTACAAGACCTAGGGTTCCTAGGAAAACCTTATACCTCCCTCGTGACAGAGGCGGGCTGGGATTTCCGGACTTGTCTAGATATAGACGAGCTATATTACTACAGAGACTGATCGAATGGTCCCGAAACACGACGCAAAAACAATGGGTCAGATTAGATGGTCAAATTTTTAAACAAAATAACATTGGCGCCATGGCGTGGATACCTGCCTCTCGCCGCCCCAAACTGATATTTAAATACCACCTAACCCTCACAACCTTACAGGAATGGGATAAACTTCTAGCTACTAGCACTCACATTTCGTCGATTTATTCCCCAATGATACCTATCATAGAAAACCCCGAGTTACCATATTATACCTTAGGCACGCGACTGGGCTCTAGCTACAGCCTTCGTGACGGCATCTTGCATTCTGCCATTGATGCAGGAAAGCTCCGCTCGCAACGTGATCTTGCAGAACAACATGGAGAAATTTTTCAATCCTGGCTTAGGTATCACCAGCTATCACACTTCCTACTACAACACAAACGTAAGGAGAGCTTCGGAAGAGAGCTTACTCCGTTTGAAGCCCTATGCGTGGCCGTTTCCTCGCCTAGAAGGCTGATCTCTAAAGTTTACAAACTTTTACTTCTCCCGCCTGATGCCCAGCTCCCTGCCTATACACGGGCCTGGTGTAGTGATCTAAACAATACAATAGACGAGGAGGCATGGTTAAGAGCATTTACTCTAACAAAAAGATCCTCAGTCTCAGCGATAGTTCAAGAAATACACCTTAAGTTGTTAACCAGGTGGTACTACACCCCGGTGAGGCTACATAGGCTCTTCCCATCAGCCAGCCCCTTGTGTTGGAGGGGCTGCGGTGGTCATGGCACACTTCTTCACATATGGTGGACATGCCCTAAGCTACAGGGTTACTGGACAACTGTACTTGACGCTATGTCACACAAATTACATACTCCTATCCCACACACCCCTGAGACAGTTTTACTCTTACAGCTCCCCAAGACTAGAGACGCTCCCACTGCAGCCCTCATGCTAATCATGCTCACAAGCGCCAAGAAGCTTATTCCTAAGAGATGGAAATCCCCAAGAATTCCCACTCTTGACGAATGGCACTCCACAGTAGAGGAACTACTGAACCTGGAAAGACTACATTACCTAAAAATTAAACAACTAGGAACCCATGAGATGATGTTAGCAACATGGAATGACACCTTACCTTAACTACCATCACAGGGTGGAGTTGTGTTTACTCTGTAGACGCCCTTTAACCCCAAACCAGAATTTTTAAATTTTTTTTTTTTTTTTTTTTTTTTTTTTTTTTTTCTCTCTTCTCTCTACCTTTCCTTTTCTTTCCTCTCCCTCACGGATTCTTCCCCCTCTTTCTCTTTACTTCTCTCTCTTTATTCATCCTCCCTAGAACTTTACCAGTTATACACAATTTTGTCTTATAAGATTGATGTTGGATTGAATATTTTCTAATGTTACAAATTTTTTTGAACTGTAAAACTGTCAGGCTTTGTGGATTAGATTGGACTCAAGAACTGATACTAATATTTTTGAAAGCTACTATTGGAGAACAAAAACACCTTTTCTCCCACTAGGGGACAAGAGCTAAGACGGACTTTGTTTACAGTTTTATTTTTCTCTGCTTTTGTGAGCCACATTATATTGCGAAGTATTTCTGTTCTTTTTTATATGTTGTATCGATGTCTGATGTTTTCAATAAAGCCTGTTTAAAAAAAAAAAAAAAAAAAAAAAAAAAAAAAAATTGTATGTTCTGTCTGAATCATGAAAGAAACATTTCAGTTTTATGTCGCTTTTTTAAATATGGTTTAAAATGTTACAATATGCTTACCTTGCATGTATTAATACAGGTTATTAAATGCAAAACCTTTTCTTCTAGTATGCAATTAATCCCCCCCAATACTTTCAGCTTTACTTTTACATTTGTTTTTTAGAGCATACTTATGGAACATTTGTAATAATGCTCTGGCTGAATCATGAGTTTTTATTTTGCCTTTCATGTCCCTTTAAAGGGATACTAAACACACATTTTTCTTTAAAGGGACATTATACACTAATTTTTTCTTTACAGAAATGTTTTGTAAGTGATCTATTTATATAGCCTTAAGTTTTTTTTAAAAATGTATAGGTTTTGCTTATTTTTAAAGGGACACTCAATCAAAATTGAACTTTCATTATTCAGATAGAGCAGCCATTTTAAACAACTTTCCAATTTACTTCCATTAACAAAATGTGCAGTCTTTTTATATTTAAACTTTTTGAGTCACCAGCTTCTACTGAGCATGTGCAATAAGTGTATGCATTTGTGAATGGCTGGTGGCTGTCACATGGTACAGGGGGAGTAGAAAAAGACATAACTTTTAAAATTGTCAGAAAAATAAGTTGATTATACAAATCTGTGTTGACTGGTTCTTTAAATTACATTGCTCTGATTTTCAGACTCCTAACCCAGCCCCAAAGTTTTATGAGAATACCGTCGGCTACCTACTCCAGCTTGCTCCTGTTTGTGTAAAGGGTCTTTTCATATGCGAAAGAAGGTGGAGGGGGGGGGGGGGGGGGGAGTGTCTTATTTTTACTCTAAGTCTTTAAACAGTTTTATACTGGATTTTTATATCGGTATCTGCATCTTATTTGTAGTAATGTCTATTACATGCAGTTATATGAAAATCAGTGTATACTGTCCCTTTAATGATTCAGATAGAGCATGCAATTTTAAAGGGACACTGTAGTCAGATTTGAAATGCCAATCAAACAGCAGTATACATATAAATCTATTTTTTTCTAATACGCTTTGTGTATTAAATAAGTATAGTTTGTAAAATATCAATGTTTTAAATATTAAAACTTTCCAAACCCACTTTTTTCTCAGCCGTTACGGATTCCCAATCCGTGCTGACAACTGCCGTTGTAAGATGGCGCCTTTAGGACGAACTGCGCATGTGCGAGTTGGCGCAACGTCACAGGATATTGCCTTTATAGAATGAGCAATGAAAAAGAGGAGAGATAACATTGAAATAAATTGTGTATATATATATATATATATATATATATATGAGATTGCCTTGCATACCGATCTAATAGATTGATATTTCAAATGCGCATGCGTTTTATTTGTCATGCTCCGCTATGATCTCGGATTGATTGCCACAATATGCACAGGCGATAGTAAGTCTGTTGTATTGCGCATGCGTAATGTGGATCAGTTATTTTAATTAGATGCAAAAACCAGGGATACGATTGGTGGTTTGCAGACATTAGACGGCCCACATTTGTGGGCTGGATGACGTGATGTCATCTTAATAAAATAAAATATTATTTTATTGAAAAAGGGGGCTTCGTTTTAAAGTTTGAGCAGGTAAATTACATTGCTTTTATAATTTATAATCAAAACGTTTGTTTAATTTAATATTAAAAATGAAAAGGATAGTAATCCTTTAAGCAACTTTCTAATTTACTCCTATTTTCTTTGTTCTATTGCTATCGTTGTTTAAAAAGCAGGAATGTAAAGCTTAAGAGCCGGACCATTTTTGGTTCAGATCTGGGTTGTTTGCTTATTAGTTTACTAACTGTAGCCTCCAATAAGCAAGCGCTATCCAGGGTGCTGAAACTAAAATGGACTGGCTCCTAAAGCTTTAAATTCCTGCTTTTTAAATAAAGATAGCAAGAGAACAAATAATTGATAGGAGTAAATTAGAGCAGCAATTTTAAGCAACTTTCTATCTGAATCAAAAGAAAAAAAATTGTTTCCCTTTAAAGGGACAGTGAAAACCAGATTTTTTTGTTTAAAAAAGATAATCACTTTTTCTCCAACATTGGTGTGTCCGGTCCACAGCGTCATCCTTACTTGTGGGATATTCTCTTCCCCAACAGGAAATGGCAAAGAGTCCCAGCAAAGCTGGTCACATGATCCCTCCTAGGCTCCGCCCACCCCAGTCATTCTCTTTGCCGTTGCACAGGCAACATCTCCACGGAGATGGTTAAGAGTTTTTTGGTGTTTAAATGTAGTTATATTCTTCTATCAAGTGTTTGTTATTTTAAAATAGTGCTGGTATGTACTATTTACTCTGAAACAGAAAAGGATGAAGATTTCTGTTTGTAAGAGGAAGATGATTTTAGCAGACAGTAACTAAAATCGATTGCTGTTTCCACACAGGACTGTTGAGATGAAGTAACTTCAGTTGGGGGAAACAGTTAGCAGACTTTTCTGCTTAAGGTATGACTAGCCATATTTCTAACAAGACCATGTAATGCTGGAAGGCTGTCATTTCCCCTCATGGGGACCGGTAAGCCATTTTCTTAGTCAAACATAAAAGAATAAAGGGCTTCAAAAAGGGCTTAAAAACTGGTAGACATTTTTCTGGGCTAAAACGATTGCTTTACTAGGCATATTATGCAGATTCTAACTAATTATTGGTATTATAATCTTGGGGAACGTTTAGAAAAACGGCAGGCACTGTGTTGGACACCTTTTTCAGATGGGGGCCTTTCTAGTTATAGACAGAGCCTCATTTTCGCGCCATTAATGCGCAGTTGTTTTTGGAGAGCAAGGCATGCAGATGCATGTGTCAGGAGCTAAGAATCACTGAAAAAGGGTTAAAGCTCTGAAATTTGGTGTGCAATACTTTTAATGCTTTAAGACACTGGTGAAATTTTGGTGAATTTTGAACAATTCCTTCATACTTTTTCACATATTCAGTAATAAAGTGTTTTCAGTTTGAAATTTAAAGTGACAGTAACGGTTTTATTTTAAAACGTTTTTTTGTGCTTTGTTGACAAGTTTAAGCCTGTTTAACATGTCTGTACCATCAGATAAGCTATGTTCTATATGTATGAAAGCCAATGTGTCTCCCCATTTAAATTTATGTGATAATTGTGCCATAGTGTCCAAACAAAGTAAGGACAGTAATGCCACAGATAATGATATTGCCCAAGATGATTCCTCAAATGAGGGGAGTAAACATGATACTACATCATCCCCTACTGTGTCTACACCAGTTATGCCCACACAGGAGGCCCCTAGTACATCTAGTGCGCCAATACTTATTACCATGCAACAATTAACGGCTGTAATGGATAACTCCATAGCAAATCTTTTATCCAAAATGCCTACTTATCAGAGAGAGCGCGATTGCTCTGTTTTAAACACTGAAGAGCAAGAGGACGCTGATAACTGTTCTGACATACCCTCACACCAATCTTAAGGGGCCATGAGGGAGGTTTTGTCTGGAGAAATTTCAGATTCAGGAAAAATTTCTCATCAAGCTGAACCTGATGTTGTGACATTTAAATTTAAATTAGAACATCTCCGCGCACTGCTTAAGGAGGTGTTATCTACTCTGGATGATTGTGACAATTTGGTCATTCCAGAGAAATTATGTAAGATGGACAAGTTCCTAGAGGTTCCGGTGCCCCCCGACTCTTTTCCTATACCCAAGCGGGTGGCGGACATAGTAAATAAAGAGTGGGAAAGGCCCGGCATACCTTTTGTTCCCCCCCCTATATTTAAGAAATTATTTCCTATAGTCGACCCCAGAAAGGACTTATGGCAGACAGTCCCCAAGGTTGAGGGGGCGGTTTCTACTCTAAACAAACGCACTACTATTCCTATCGAAGATAGTTGTGCTTTCAAAGATCCTATGGATAAGAAATTAGAAGGTTTGCTTAAAAAGATTTTTGTACAGCAAGGTTACCTTCTACAACCAATTTCATGCATTGTTCCTGTCACTACGGCAGCGTGTTTCTGGTTCGAGGAACTAGAAAAATCGCTCAGTAAAGAATCTTCGTATGAGGAGGTTATGGACAGAGTTCAAGCACTTAAATTGGCTAACTTTTGTTTTAGATGCCGCTTTGCAATTAGCTAGATTAGCGGTGAAAAATTCAGGGTTTGCTATCGTGGCGCGCAGAGCGCTTTGGCTAAAGTCTTGGTCAGCGGATGTGTCTTCCAAGACAAAATTGCTTAACATTCCTTTCAAAGGTAAAACATTATTTGGACCTGATTTGAAAGAGATTATTTCAGACATCACTGGGGGAAAGGGCCACGCCCTCCCACAGGATAGGTCTTTTAAGGCTAAAAATAAGCCTAATTTTCGTCCCTTTCGCAGAAACGGACCAGTCTCTAATTCTGTATCCTCTAAGCAAGAGGGTAATACTTCACAACCCAAACCAGCCTGGAAACCAATGCAAGGCTGGAACAAGGGTAAGCAGGTCAAGAAGCCTACCACTGCTACCAAAACAGCATGAAGGGATAGCCCCCGATCCGGGACCGGATCTAGTGGGGGGCAGACTTTCTCTCTTTGCTCAGGCTTGGGCAAGAGATGTTCAGGATCCTTGGGCGCTAGAAATAGTTTCTCAAGGTTATCTCCTGGAATTCAAGGAACTACCCCCAAGGGGAAGGTTCCACAGGTCTCAATTATCTTCAAACCAAATAGACAGGCATTCTTACATTGTGTAGAAGACCTGTTCAAGATGGGAGTGATACATCCAGTTCCAATAAGAGAACAAGGAATGGGATTTTATTCCAATCTGTTCATAGTTCCCAAAAAAGAGGGAACATTCAGACCAATTTTGGATCTAAAGTTCCTAAACAAATTTCTCAGGGTACCATCGTTCAAAATGGAAACTATTCGAACGATCCTACCTACTATCCAGGAAAATCAATTTATGACTACCGTGGATTTAAAGGATGCGTACCTACATATTCCTATCCACAAGGAACATCATCAGTTCCTAAGGTTTGCTTTTCTGGACAAGCATTACCAGTTTGTGGCACTTCCATTCGGATTAGCCACTGCTCCAAGGATTTTCACAAAGGTACTAGGGTCCTTTCTAGCGGTTCTAAGACCAAGGGGCATTGCAGTAGTACCTTACTTGGACGACATCCTGATTCAAGCGTCGTCCCTGTCAAAAGCAAAGGCTCATACAGACATTGTCCTAGCCTTTCTCAGATCTCACGGATGGAAGGTGAACAAAGAAAAAAGTTCTCTGTCCCCGTCAACAAGAGTTCCCTTCTTGGGAACAATAATAGATTCCTTAGAAATGAGGATTTTTCTGACAGAGGTCAGAAAATCAAAACTTCTAAGATCTTGTCAAGTACTTCATTCTGTTCCTCGTCCTTCCATAGCGCAGTGCATGGAAGTAATAGGATTGATGGTTGCAACAATGGACATAGTTCCTTTTGCACAAATTCATCTAAGACCATTACAACTGTGCATACTCAGACAGTGGAATGGGGATTATACAGACTTGTCTGACGATTCAAGTAGATCAAAAGACCAGAGATTCACTCCGTTGGTGGCTGACCCTGGACAATCTGTCACAGGGAATGAGCTTCCGCAGACCAGAGTGGGTCATTGTCACAACCGACGCCAGCCTAGTGGGCTGGGGCGCGGTCTGGGAATCCCTGAAAGCTCAGGGTCTATGGTCTCGGGAAGAGTCTCTTCTCCCGATAAACATTCTGGAACTGAGAGCGATATTCAATGCTCTTAGAGCTTGGCCTCAACTAGCAAAGGCCAAATTCATAAGGTTTCAGTCAGACAACATGACGACCGTTGCATATATCAATCATCAGGGGGGAACAAGGACTTCCCTGGCGATGAAAGAAGTGACCAAGATAATTCAATGGGCGGAGGATCACTCCTGCCACTTGTCTGCGATCCACATCCCAGGAGTGGAAAATTGGGAAGCGCATTTTCTGAGTCGTCAGACATTCCATCCGGGGGAGTGGGAACTCCATCCGGAAATCTTTGCCCAAATAACTCAATTATGGGGCATTCCAGACATGGATCTGATGGCGTCTCGTCAGAACTTCAAGGTTCCTTGCTACGGGTCCAGATCCAGGGATCCCAAGGCGACTCTAGTAGATGCACTAGTAGCACCTTGGACCTTCAACCTAGCTTATGTATTCCCACCGTTTCCTCTCATCCCCAGGCTGGTAGCCAGGATCAATCAGGAGAGGGCCTCGGTGATCTTGATAGCTCCTGCGTGGCCACGCAGGACTTGGTATGCAGACCTGGTGAATGTCATCGGCTCCACCATGGAAGCTACTTTTGAGACAGGACCTTCTTGTTCAGGGTCCATTCAAACATCCGAATCTGGTTTCCCTCCAGCTGACGGCTTGAGATTGAACGCTTGATTTTATCAAAGCGTGGGTTTTCAGATTCTGTAATAGATACTCTGATTCAGGCTAGAAAGCCTGTAACTAGAAAAATTTACCATAAAATATGGAAAAAATATATCTGTTGGTGTGAATCTAAAGGATTCCCATGGAACAAGATAAAAATTCCTAAGATTCTATCCTTTCTACATGAAGGTTTGGAGAAAGGATTATCTGCAAGTTCTCTGAAGGGACAGATCTCTGCTTTATCTGTTTTACTTCACAAAAGACTGGCAGCTGTGCCAGATGTTCAAGCATTTGTTCAGGCTCTGGTTAGGATCAAGCCTGTTTACAGACCTTTGACTCCTCCCTGGAGTCTAAATCTAGTTCTTTCAGTTCTTCAAGGGGTTCCGTTTGAACCCTTACATTACGTAGATATTAAGTTATTATCTTGGAAAGTTCTGTTTTTGGTTGCAATTTCTTCTGCTAGAAGAGTTTGAGTTATCTGCTCTGCAGTGTTCTCCACCCTATCTGGTGTTCCATGCAGATAAGGTGGTTTTGCGTACTAATCCTGGTTTTCTTCCGAAAGTTGTTTCTAACAAAAATATTAACCAGGAGATAGTTGTACCTTTGTGTCCGAATCCAGTTTCAAAGAAGGAACGTTTGTTACACAATTTGGACGTAGTCCGTGCTCTAAAATTCTATTTAGAGGCTACTAAAGATTTCAGACAAACATCTTCCTTGTTTGTTGTTTATTCTGGTAAAAGGAGAGGTCAAAAAGCGACTTCTACCTCTCTTTCCTTTTGGCTTAAAAGCATTATCCGATTGGCTTATGAGACTGCCGGACTTCAGCCTCCTGAAAGAATCACAGCTCACTCCACTAGGGCTGTGGCTTCCACATGGGCCTTCAAGAACGAGGCTTCTGTTGACCAGATATGTAAGGCAGCGACTTGGTCTTCACTGCACACTTTTGCCAAATTTTACAAATTTGATACTTTTGCTTCTTCGGAGGCTATTTTTGGGAGAGAGGTTTTGCAAGCCGTGGTGCCTTCCGTTTAGGTGACCTGATTTGCTCCCTCCCTTCATCCGTGTCCTAAAGCTTTGGTATTGGTTCCCACAAGTAAGGATGACGCCGTGGACCGGACACACCAATGTTGGAGAAAACAGAATTTATGCTTACCTGATAAATTACTTTCTCCAATGGTGTGTCCGGTCCACGGCCCGCCCTGGTTTTTTAATCAGGTCTGATGAATTATTTTCTCTAACTACTGTCACCACGGTATCATATGGTTTCTCCTATATATATTTCCTCCTGTCCGTCGGTCGAATGACTGGGGTGGGCGGAGCCTAGGAGGGATCATGTGACCAGCTTTGCTGTGACTCTTTGCCATTTCCTGTTGGGGAAGAGAATATCCCACAAGTAAGGATGACGCTGTGGACCGGACACACCGTTGGAGAAAGTAATTTATCAGGTAAGCATAAATTCTGTTATTACCCATTCCCCAGTTTTGCATAACCAATAGTTATATCAATATACTTTTTAACTCTGTGATTACCTTGTATCTATGCCTCTGCAAACTGCCCCCTTATTTCAGTTGTTTTGACAGACTTGCTTTTTAGCCAATCAGTGCTCATTCCAGGGTAACTTCATGTGCATGAGCTCAATGTTATGTATATGAAACACATGAACTAATGCCCTCTAGTGGTCAAAATGCATTCAGATTAGAGGCAGTCTTCAAGGTCTAAGAAATTAGCATATGAACCTCCTAGAATTAGATTTCAACTAAGAATACCAACAGAACAAATCAAAATTGGTGATAAAAGTAAATTGGAAAGTTTGTTTAAAATTACATTCCCTATTAAAATCATGAAAGCTTTTTTTGGACTTGACTGTCTCTTTAATCAGGTCAGTTGTTTTATTGTATTAAATGTGCATGTATTTTTTCATCACTGCAGTCTGTAAATTAGACACCTTCAGCTGGTTCGCTGTAATGATTAGCAACTCAGAGGCAAAGGTGACTAGGCTGTTGACAGCTGAAACCTTTAATATGTAATGGAATTTGAGTCATCATGATAGATTCCATTTGTATAGTTATTAAATCTTCCATAGTTCATGGTAGTATGGTAACATTTTTGAACTTCAGAAAAATAATTTTACTCCACTATGAGAAGTCCTGTAGCTGCATGTTAATTTAGTACAAAACTAGAACTCTAGTTAAAGTGACAGAGAAATCAAAACTACTGTCATGACTCAAAGCCTGTCATTTTAAACAATTTTCCAGTGTACTTCTATTGTCTAATTTGTTCTCTTGGTATCCTTTGTTGATTACATGCCCAGGTAGGTAATGCACTACTTTGATCTAGCTGCTGATTGGTGGCTGCACTTGCATGCTCCTTGTCATGGTCTCACCTAATGTGTTTAGCTAGCTCCCACTTGTCCCTTTTTGCTCCTTCAACAAACAATTCCCAATGAATGAGGCAAATTTGAAAATAGAAGTAAATTGGAATGTTTAAATCATGAAAGAAAAAAAATCATGTCCCTTTTAACTCAAAGAAGCTCAAATGTTTGTTTCCATACTTACCTTCTATGGTGGAGATGGGAGCTTCACATGGATTTTAAACTTTGCTTCTATTGAGCGAATGCAGCAAGATAACTTTTCTAGTTTAGTTTGTGAAGCAGACTTTGCAGCACATACCAAGCCTTAAAGCAGAGATAGGGAATCTTTGCAATCCTGATGTTTTAGAACATTACCCATGATGCTTAGGCTCTCTGGAGTCAAGTTGAGCATCATGGGAAATATACTTCTGAAACATCTGGAGTTCCAAGGTTCCCCATCCCTGCCTTAAAGGGACATAATTGCTAAAAAGCTGGAAAAGGTGTTTAATACTATTAGACTGTTCCAGCACATCAGTGCACTACTGTGACCTAGCTGTATTTATGGTGAGCCAGGGAGAAGTCACCAGCTAGCTTCAAATAGTGCTGCTGCTCTTCAGCCTACTTAGGTATGCTTTCCAGCAAGTTTAATTTTGATATTAGTCACTTTAAATGAATGCAGAGATGTAATTTAATGAATGAGCTTAGAACCTGCACCCTTTTTACATTGCTTGACCCATCTTCCATAAAACATAGCCACTGCAGCAGAAGTGGGACACACTGCTGTCTTTCAATAGAACAACCAGTATAGTTTGATTGGCCTGCTGACACAAGTACGTTCTCAGACCTGAGGGGCTCCTGGGTTTAACACATGCACCACAGGAGTATTTAAACACTAACACAATTTGTGAAATCTGTTTTTAATGGATTTAATACACTTGTGCAACAGTCACTGGGCAGTAAAAAAATCCTTATTCCTCTGTGGTTTTCTATTTCTAGCCTTTTCAGTCTGCTGAGGTGCACGTGCCCTTTGATCTTATTAATGTATAATTACTGTTATGATTGCCTGCTTTCTTTATAGCTCGAATATGACACTGGCTTAGAGAATTGGTAGTAAAGAATTCTGCCTTCCTTAGTTTACTCAACTATTCTATGGAACAAAACGCTAAGCGGCTAAGGATTCAAGTGACACTTCTGTTTTCGAGGTATGAATGATACCAACTGTTTCACTTGCTAGTTGATTGAGCGAAGGTGTAAACCTATTTAATTTGTAGTGGACTTGTAGTAAAATATGAAATGTCTGTGACTGGTGGTCAGGCTGCTTTTCTCACCTCCCTGTGTGAAACTTAGTGCCTTGATATGGAATTCTATAAACTGGTGAGGATGTAGGTTTGCAGCTCTACAGTGTTTACATGTAAGCACTGCACTAAGTGTCTAAATCTTTTGCATACTACCTTAAATTCCAAACTAATTTGTGTACAGTGACCAGAGCAGCAATGCTCTACTGGTAGCTAGTGGAACACATCTGGGGACAAGAGGCATACGTGTGTGTTCACCGGTCACCAGCACTCCCTATACACAGAATGGCACATGGCGCCAAGTGCGGTTTACCAGCAGCAACCCAAGAATATCTGGAAAACCCAGCGATGCCCTGACTGGGAAGCAAGAAGTGGGCGGCGGCGGTGTAGTCTGGTGTGTGATGCAGGAGTAAGACTGTGACTCCATGTATTACTGTTAGTGTGCTGCATTTTTTTTTAAAGAATACTTAGCCCTAAGTTCTTCATTGTAGCCTTTACATTGTAGGACATATGTTGTGCGTACCTAAAATTCCTTTGTCAAAACACTATGTAAACAAGTTGAGTGCCCCCTTGTTCCTTGATTTATTAGCTCAGATGAAGTCCATAACTGGATTAGTTTATGACATTTGGTGCTCCAAAGTACAGTATTGTAAAATCAAGAGCTCTCAGGTACAGTTGTAGCTATGCACACGATATGTAGCTCCTAGGTGTGTGTTTGGAATGGACAAGTAGATTGGGCTACCCCTTTAGTCACTTGGACAAGCAGATTTTTTTTTTTACTTTCCACACTTCTGCAGTCTGAACCATGAAAGATTAAATTAGATTTGCAAGTCCCTTTAAGCACTGTATTGTAAAATATGATTACAAAATAAGCATTTCTTAAGATACTTCTCCTCCCCCCCCCCCCCTCACCTGGATAGTGGCCAGTTTAGGCTGAGTAACCTGCTCTAAGCAATCACTTTGTAGTATGAAGCAGTGTCAGGCAAATTCAGCATAATCAAATTTATATTCTGAGCCCCAACCTCAATAAGTGGAACATGCACAATATACATTTTTTGAAGCATAAATTGCCTAAAAAAATAAATGTATGCTGCAATATTTAAAGGGTCAATCTAGTCAAAATCAAACTCATTATTCCGATAGGGCATGCAATTTTAAACAATTTTCCAATTTTTTTTTTTTACAATTAAATTAGCTTTGTTCTCTTGGTATTCTTTGCGGAAAGCTAAACCTAGGTAGGTTCATATGCTA